>NW_026610142.1:60000-325734 GCF_029499605.1 Hyla sarda | reverse complement strand
TATACAGTATACGGGGTGATATCATGTATATATAGTGATTATACAGTATACGGGTGATATCATGTATATATATAGTGATTATACAGTATACGGGGTGATATCATGTATATATAGTGATTATACAGTATACGGGGTGATATCATGTATATATATAGTGATTATACAGTATACGGGTGATATCATGTATATATATAGTGATTATACAGTATACGGGGTGATATCATGTATATATATAGTGATTATACAGTATACGGGTGATATCATGTATATATATAGTGATTATACAGTATACGGGGTGATATCATGTATATATATAGTGATTATACAGTATACGGGGTGATATCATGTATATATATAGTGATTATACAGTATACGGGGTGATATCATGTATATATATAGTGATTATACAGTATACGGGTGATATCATGTATATATATAGTGATTATACAGTATACGGGGTGATATCATGTATATATATAGTGATTATACAGTATACGGGGTGATATCATGTATATATATAGTGATTATACAGTATACGGGTGATATCATGTATATATAGTGATTATACAGTATACGGGGTGATATCATGTATATATATAGTGATTATACAGTATACAGGGTGATATCATGTATATATATAGTGATTATACAGTATACGGGGTGATATCATGTATATATATAGTGATTATACAGTATACGGGGTGATATCATGTATATATAGTGATTATACAGTATACGGGTGATATCATGTATATATATAGTGATTATACAGTATACGGGGTGATATCATGTATATATATAGTGATTATACAGTATACGGGTGATATCATGTATATATATAGTGATTATACAGTATACGGGGTGATATCATGTATATATATAGTGATTATACAGTATACGGGGTGATATCATGTATATATATAGTGATTATACAGTATACGGGGTGATATCATGTATATATAGTGATTATACAGTATACGGGGTGATATCATGTATATATATAGTGATTATACAGTATACGGGGTGATATCATGTATATATAGTGATTATACAGTAATAAACGGGGTGATATCATGTATATATATAGTGATTATACAGTATACGGGGTGATATCATGTATATATATAGTGATTATACAGTATACGGGGTGATATCATGTATATATATAGTGATTATACAGTATACGGGGTGATATCATGTATATATATAGTGATTATACAGTATACGGGGTGATATCATGTATATATAGTGATTATACAGTATACGGGGTGATATCATGTGTATATATAGTGATTATACAGTATACGGGGTGATATCATGTATATATAGTGATTATACAGTATACGGGTGATATCATGTATATATAGTGATTATACAGTATACGGGGTGATATCATGTATATATATAGTGATTATACAGTATACGGGTGATATCATGTATATATATAGTGATTATACAGTATACGGGGTGATATCATGTATATATATAGTGATTATACAGTATACGGGTGATATCATGTATATATATAGTGATTATACAGTATACGGGGTGATATCATGTATATATATAGTGATTATACAGTATACGGGGTGATATCATGTATATATATAGTGATTATACAGTATACGGGGTGATATCATGTATATATATAGTGATTATACAGTATACGGGGTGATATCATGTATATATATAGTGATTATACAGTATACGGGTGATATCATGTATATATATAGTGATTATACAGTATACGGGGTGATATCATGTATATATATAGTGATTATACAGTATACGGGTGATATCATGTATATATATAGTGATTATACAGTATACGGGTGATATCATGTATATATATAGTGATTATACAGTATACGGGGTGATATCATGTATATATATAGTGATTATACAGTATACGGGGTGATATCATGTATATATAGTGATTATACAGTATACGGGGTGATATCATGTATATATATAGTGATTATACAGTATACGGGTGATATCATGTATATATAGTGATTATACAGTATACGGGGTGATATCATGTATATATATAGTGATTATACAGTATACGGGTGATATCATGTATATATAGTGATTATACAGTATACGGGGTGATATCATGTATATATATAGTGATTATACAGTATACGGGTGATATCATGTATATATAGTGATTATACAGTATACGGGGTGATATCATGTATATATATAGTGATTATACAGTATACGGGTGATATCATGTATATATAGTGATTATACAGTATACGGGGTGATATCATGTATATATATAGTGATTATACAGTATACGGGGTGATATCATGTATATATATAGTGATTATACAGTATACGGGTGATATCATGTATATATAGTGATTATACAGTATACGGGTGATATCATGTATATATATAGTGATTATACAGTATACGGGGTGATATCATGTATATATATAGTGATTATACAGTATACGGGTGATATCATGTATATATATAGTGATTATACAGTATACGGGGTGATATCATGTATATATATAGTGATTATACAGTATACGGGGTGATATCATGTATATATATAGTGATTATACAGTATACGGGGTGATATCATGTATATATATAGTGATTATACAGTATACGGGTGATATCATGTATATATATAGTGATTATACAGTATACGGGTGATATCATGTATATATAGTGATTATACAGTATACGGGTGATATCATGTATATATATAGTGATTATACAGTATACGGGGTGATATCATGTATATATATAGTGATTATACAGTATACGGGTGATATCATGTATATATATAGTGATTATACAGTATACGGGGTGATATCATGTATATATATAGTGATTATACAGTATACGGGGTGATATCATGTATATATATAGTGATTATACAGTATACGGGTGATATCATGTATATATAGTGATTATACAGTATACGGGTGATATCATGTATATATAGTGATTATACAGTATACGGGTGATATCATGTATATATAGTGATTATACAGTATACGGGTGATATCATGTATATATATAGTGATTATACAGTATACAGGGTGATATCATGTATATATATAGTGATTATACAGTATACGGGGTGATATCATGTATATATAGTGATTATACAGTATACGGGGTGATATCATGTATATATATAGTGATTATACAGTATACGGGTGATATCATGTATATATAGTGATTATACAGTATACGGGGTGATATCATGTATATATATAGTGATTATACAGTATACGGGGTGATATCATGTATATATAGTGATTATACAGTATACGGGTGATATCATGTATATATATAGTGATTATACAGTATACGGGTGATATCATGTATATATATAGTGATTATACAGTATACGGGTGATATCATGTATATATAGTGATTATACAGTATACGGGGTGATATCATGTATATATATAGTGATTATACAGTATACGGGTGATATCATGTATATATACTGATCACATGTGGTGGTCGCACCTGTCTCTCTGCCCCATCGTGTCCTTTGGCTTCTGACTAAAATACCTCAGTAACCGGACACTGGGGGGGGGGGAGGGGGAGCGGGTGTCTGTATGGAGGTCACATGTCCCCCGCCCCTTACTGCCACCTCCGAGTAATAATAGACCGAAACATCCGACACGTGACGCCTGACCTTATCCTAGATTACTGCGGGGACAGCCTGACCCTCGAGCCACCCCTGACTCATCTATCTATCTCATATCTATCTATCTCATATCTATCTCATATCTATCTATCTATCTCATATCTATCTATCTATCTCATATCTATCTCATATCTATCTATCTCATATCTATCTATCTCATATCTATATATCTATCTATCTCATATCTATCTATCTCATATCTATCTATCTCATATCTATCTATCTCATATCTATCTATCTCATATCTATCTCATATCTATCTATCTCATATCTATCTATCTATCTATCTATCTCATATCTATCTATCTATCTATCTCATATCTATCTATCTCATATCTATATATCTATCTATCTCATATCTATCTATCTATCTATCTCATATCTATCTATCTATCTATCTCATATCTATCTATCTATCTATCTCATATCTATCTATCTATCTATCTCATATCTATCTATCTATCTCATATCTATCTATCTCATATCTATCTATCTCATATCTATATATCTATCTATCTCATATCTATATATCTATCTATCTCATATCTATCTATCTATCTCATATCTATCTATCTCATATCTATCTATCTCATATCTATATATCTCATATCTATCTATCTATCTATCTCATATCTATCTTTCTCATATCTATCTATCTCATATCTATCTATCTCATATCTATATATCTATCTATCTCACATCTATCTATCTCATATCTATCTATCTATCTATCTCATATCTATCTATCTCATATCTATCTATCTCATATCTATCTATCTCATATCTATATATCTATCTATCTCACATCTATCTATCTCATATCTATCTATCTATCTATCTATCTCATATCTATCTATCTCATATCTATCTATCTCATATCTATCTATCTCATATCTATCTATCTCATATCTATCTATCTATCTCATATCTATCTATCTCATATCTATCTATCTATCTATCTATCTCATATCTATCTATCTCATATCTATCTATCTCATATATATCTATCTCATATCTATCTATCTCATATCTATCTATTTCATATCTATCTATCTATCTACCTCATATCTATCTATCTCATATCTATCTATCTCACATCTATCTATCTATCTACCTCATATCTATCTATCTCATATCTATCTATCTCATATCTATCTATCTCATATCTATCTATCTCATATCTATCTATCTCATATCTATCTATCTATCTCATATCTATCTATCTCACATCTATCTATCTATCTATCTCATATCTCTATCTATCTATCTATCTCATATCTATCTATCTCACATCTATCTATCTATCTATCTCATATCTATCTATCTCATATCTATCTATCTATCTATCTCATATCTATCTATCTATCTATCTCATATCTATCTATCTCATATCTATCTATCTCATATCTATCTCATATCTATCTATCTATCTATCTCATATCTATCTATCTATCTATCTCATATCTATCCATCTCATATCTATCTATCTCATATCTATCTCATATCTATCTCCTATCTATCTATCTATCTATCTCATATCTATCTATCTATCTATCTCATATCTATCCATCTCATATCTATCTATCTCATATCTATCTCATATCTATCTATCTCATATCTATCTATCTATCTATCTCATATCTATCTATTTATGTAGCAACAGGAGAATACAGCAGCACACTGCTAGCACAAAGAATGTTTACATGAGTATATAGATAAAACATGATGTATATAAGATGAAAACATGAGTATATAGATAAAACATGAGTATATAGATGAAAACATGAGTATATAGATAAAACATGAGTATATAGATAGAAACATGAGTATATAGATAAAACATGAGTACATGTATATAGAATGAAAAACATGAGTATATAGATAAAACATGAGTATATAGATAAACATGAGTATATAGATTGAAACATGAGTATATAGATAAAACATGAGTATATAGATGAAACATGAGTATATAGATGAAACATGAGTATATAGATTAAAACATGAGTATATAGATGAAACATGAGTATATAGATAAACATGAGTATATAGATGAAACATGAGTATATAGATGAACATGAGTATATAGATGAAACATGAGTATATAGATAAAACATGAGTATATAGATAAACATGAGTATATAGATAAAACATGAGTATATAGATGAAAACATGAGTATATAGATGAAACATGAGTTATAGATGAACATGAGTATATAGATAAAACAGTGAGTATATAGATAGTAAACATGAGTATATAGATAAAACATGAGTATATAGATAAAACATGAGTATATAGATAAAACATGAGTATATAGATGAAACATGAGTATATAGATTGAAACATGAGTATATAGATGAAACATGAGTATATAGATAAAACATGAGTATATAGATGAAACATGAGTATATAGATAAAACATGAGTATATAGATAAAACATGAGTATATAGATAGAAACATGTGTAGTATATAGATGAAACATGAGTAGACTAGAATAAAACATGAGTATATAGATGAAACATGAGTATATAGATGAAACATGAGTATATAGATAAAACATGAGTATATAGATAAAACATGAGTATTATATGGCGGAGTTCCTCTCCTTTCCCGGGTTCCCCTCCCTCTTTCCCCCAGTGTGTCCTTCTTTATCCGCCCTTTTCCTTTTTTCCCCTCTCCGTCTCTCTTTTCTTTGGTTTGTGTTGTTTAGTCTTCCCTTCTCGGTGTTGTTTTTGTTTGATTTAGTTGATATGTTCCGGGCTTAAGTGGTCGTTTCCTTGCCCATATTCCGCCTTACTGATCATTATTGTTCACCCGGCTTGATTATGCTGGTTTACTTGCTCTTATGTTTCTTATTGTCATTTTTGCATTGGCTGCTACACGTCCCTTTCTTGTGTACGGGATGTCTGGGAGATGTAGCTCCCGGGACTCCTCATAGGTCTATTTGCTGCCTTTATTTGTATCTCCTCTATATATCTGTCTATCTCATATCTATCTATCTTATATCTAATATCTATCTAATATCTATCTCTATCATTTATAAGATGTGTGTCTATCATTTATAAGACGTGTCTATCATTTATAAGACGTGTGTCCATCATTTATAAGACGTGTGCCCATCATTTATAAGACGTGTTGTCCATCATTTATAAGACGTGTGCCCATTCATTTATAAGACGTGTGTGTCCATCATTTATAAGACGTGTGGCCTATCATTTATAAGACGTGTCTATCATTTATAAGACGTGTGTCTATCATTTATAAGACGTGTCCATCATTTATAAGACGTGTCTATCATTTATAAGACGTGTGTCCATCATTTATAAGACGTGTGTCTATCATTTATAAGACGTGTCTATCATTTATAAGACGTGTGCCCATCATTTATAAGACGTGTGTCCATCATTTATAAGACGTGTCCATCATTTATAAGACGTGTGTCTATCATTTATAAGACGTGTCCATCATTTATAAGACGTGTCTATCATTTATAAGACGTGTGTCCATCATTTATAAGACGTGTGTCTATCATTTATAAGACGTGTCTATCATTTATAAGACGTGTCTATCATTTATAAGACGTGTGCCCATCATTTATAAGACGTGTGTCCATCATTTATAAGACATGTCCATCATTTATAAGACGTGTCTATCATTTATAAGACGTGTGTCATCATTTATAAGACGTGTCCATCATTTATAAGACGTGTGTCCATCATTTATAAGACGTGTCCATCATTTATAAGACGTGTGTCCATCATTTATAAGACGTGTCCATCATTTATAAGACGTGTGTCTATCATTTATAAGACGTGTCCATCATTTATAAGACGTGTCTATCATTTATAAGACGTGTGTCCATCATTTATAAGACGTGTGTCTATCATTTATAAGACGTGTCTATCATTTATAAGACGTGTGCCCATCATTTATAAGACGTGTGTCCATCATTTATAAGACATGTCCATCATTTATAAGACGTGTCTATCATTTATAAGACGTGTGTCCATCATTTATAAGACGTGTCCATCATTTATAAGACGTGTGTCCATCATTTATAAGACGTGTCCATCATTTATAAGACGTGTCTATCATTTATAAGACGTGTGTCCATCATTTATAAGACGTGTGTCTATCATTTATAAGACGTGTCTATCATTTATAAGACGTGTGTCTATCATTTATAAGACGTGTCTATCATTTATAAGACGTGTGCCCATCATTTATAAGACGTGTGCTTATCATTTATAAGACGTGTCTATCATTTATAAGACGTATGTCCATCATTTATATGACGTGAGTCTATCATTTATAAGACGTGTCTATCATTTATAAGACGTGTGCCTATCATTTATAAGACGTGTGCCCATCATTTATAAGACGTGTCTATCATTTATAAGACGTGTGCCTATCATTTATAAGACGTGTCTATCATTTATAAGACGTGTCTATCATTTATAAGACGTGTGCCTATCATTTATAAGACGTGTGTCTATCATTTATAAGACGTGTCCATTATTTATAAGACGTGTGTCTATCATTTATAAGACGTGTGCCTATCATTTATAAGACGTGTGTCTATCATTTATAAGACGTGTCTATCATTTATAAGACGTGTGTCTATCATTTATAAGACGTGTGCCTATCATTTATAAGACGTGTCTATCATTTATAAGACGTGTGCCTATCATTTATAAGACGTGTGTCTATCATTTATAAGACGTGTCTATCATTTATAAGACGTGTGTCCATCATTTATAAGACGTGTGTCCATCATTTATAAGACGTGTGTCTATCATTTATAAGACGTGTGTCCATCATTTATAAGACGTGTGCCTATCATTTATAAGACGTGTCTATCATTTATAAGACGTGTGTCCATCATTTATAAGACGTGTGCCTATCATTTATAAGACGTGTCTATCATTTCTAAGACGTGTGTCCATCATTTATAAGACGTGTGCCTATCATTTATAAGACGTGTCTATCATTTATAAGACGTGTGTCCATCATTTATAAGACGTGTGCCTATCATTTATAAGACGTGTCTATCATTTATAAGACGTGTGTCCATCATTTATAAGACGTGTGTCTATCATTTATAAGACGTGTGTCCATCATTTATAAGACGTGTGCCTATCATTTATAAGACGTGTCTATCATTTATAAGACGTGTGTCCATCATTTATAAGACGTGTGTCCATCATTTATAAGACGTGTGCCCATCATTTATAAGACGTGTCTATCATTTATAAGACGTGTCTATCATTTATAAGACGTGTGTCCATCATTTATAAGACGTGTGTCCATCATTTATAAGACGTGTGCCTATCATTTATAAGACGTGTGCCCATCATTTATAAGACGTGTGTCCATCATTTATAAGACGTGTGCCCATCATTTATAAGACGTGTCTATCATTTATAAGACGTGTCTATCATTTATAAGACGTGTGTCCATCATTTATAAGACGTGTCTATCATTTATAAGACGTGTGTCCATCATTTATAAGACGTGTGCCTATCATTTATAAGACGTGTGTCCATCATTTATAAGACGTGTGCCTATCATTTATAAGACGTGTCTATCATTTATAAGACGTGTGTCCATCATTTATAAGACGTGTGCCTATCATTTATAAGACGTGTGTCCATCATTTATAAGACGTGTGCCTATCATTTATAAGACGTGTGTCCATCATTTATAAGACGTGTCTATCATTTATAAGACGTGTGTCTATCATTTATAAGACGTGTGCCCATCATTTATAAGACGTGTGCCCATCATTTATAAGACGTGTCTATCATTTATAAGACGTGTGTCTATCATTTATAAGACGTGTGCCCATCATTTATAAGACGTGTGTCCATCATTTATAAGACGTGTGCCCATCATTTATAAGACGTGTCTATCATTTATAAGACGTGTCTATCATTTATAAGACGTGTGTCCATCATTTATAAGACGTGTGTCCATCATTTATAAGACGTGTGCCCATCATTTATAAGACGTGTGTCTATCATTTATAAGACGTGTGCCTATCATTTATAAGACGTGTGTCTATCATTTATAAGACGTGTGTCCATCATTTATAAGACGTGTGTCCATCATTTATAAGACGTGTGTCCATCATTTATAAGACGTGTGTCCATCATTTATAAGACGTGTGCCTATCATTTATAAGACGTGTCTATCATTTATAAGACGTGTGTCTATCATTTATAAGACGTGTGTCCATCATTTATAAGACGTGTGTCCATCATTTATAAGACGTGTGTCCATCATTTATAAGACGTGTGTCCATCATTTATAAGACGTGTGCCTATCATTTATAAGACGTGTGCCTATCATTTATAAGACGTGTGTCCATCATTTATAAGACGTGTGTCTATCATTTATAAGACGTGTGTCTATCATTTATAAGACGTGTGCCTATCATTTATAAGACGTGTGCCTATCATTTATAAGACGTGTGTCCATCATTTATAAGACGTGTGTCTATCATTTATAAGACGTGTGTCCATCATTTATAAGACGTGTGTCCATCATTTATAAGACGTGTGTCTATCATTTATAAGACGTGTGTCCATCATTTATAAGACGTGTGTCCATCATTTATAAGACGTGTGCCCATCATTTATAAGACGTGTCTATCATTTATAAGACGTGTGTCTATCATTTATAAGACGTGTGTCCATCATTTATAAGACGTGTGTCCATCATTTATAAGACGTGTGTCTATCATTTATAAGACGTGTGTCCATCATTTATAAGACGTGTGTCCATCATTTATAAGACGTGTGCCCATCATTTATAAGACGTGTGTCCATCATTTATAAGACGTGTGCCTATCATTTATAAGACGTGTGTCCATCATTTATAAGACGTGTGTCTATCATTTATAAGACGTGTGTCTATCATTTATAAGACGTGTGCCCATCATTTATAAGACGTGTGCCCATCATTTATAAGACGTGTGTCCATCATTTATAAGACGTGTGTCCATCATTTATAAGACGTGTGTCTATCATTTATAAGACGTGTGCCCATCATTTATAAGACGTGTGTCCATCATTTATAAGACGTGTGTCTATCATTTATAAGACGTGTGTCTATCATTTATAAGACGTGTGTCCATCATTTATAAGACGTGTGCCTATCATTTATAAGACGTGTGTCTATCATTTATAAGACGTGTGTCCATCATTTATAAGACGTGTCTATCATTTATAAGACGTGTGTCCATCATTTATAAGACGTGTGTCCATCATTTATAAGACGTGTGCCTATCATTTATAAGACGTGTCTATCATTTATAAGACGTGTCTATCATTTATAAGACGTGTGTCCATCATTTATAAGACGTGTGTCTATCATTTATAAGACGTGTGCCCATCATTTATAAGACGTGTGTCCATCATTTATAAGACGTGTGCCTATCATTTATAAGACGTGTGTCTATCATTTATAAGACGTGTGTCCATCATTTATAAGACGTGTGCCTATCATTTATAAGACGTGTCTATCATTTATAAGACGTGTGTCCATCATTTATAAGACGTGTGCCTATCATTTATAAGACGTGTGTCCATCATTTATAAGACGTGTGCCTATCATTTATAAGACGTGTGCCTATCATTTATAAGACGTGTCTATCATTTATAAGACGTGTGTCTATCATTTATAAGACGTGTCTATCATTTATAAGACGTGTCCATCATTTATAAGACGTGTGTCTATCATTTATAAGACGTGTCTATCATTTATAAGACGTGTGTCTATCATTTATAAGACGTGTGTCTATCATTTATAAGACGTGTCCATTATTTATAAGACGTGTGTCTATCATTTATAAGACGTGTGCCTATCATTTATAAGACGTGTGTCTATCATTTATAAGACGTGTGTCTATCATTTATAAGACGTGTCTATCATTTATAAGACGTGTGTCTATCATTTATAAGACGTGTGCCTATCATTTATAAGACGTGTCTATCATTTATAAGACGTGTGTCCATCATTTATAAGACGTGTCCATCATTTATAAGACGTGTCTATCATTTATAAGACGTGTGTCCATCATTTATAAGACGTGTGCCTATCATTTATAAGACGTGTGCTTATCATTTATAAGACGTGTCTATCATTTATAAGACGTGTGTCTATCATTTATAAGACGTGTCTATCATTTATAAGACGTGTGCCTATCATTTATAAGACGTGTCTATCATTTATAAGACGTGTGTCTATCATTTATAAGACGTGTCTATCATTTATAAGACGTGTGTCCATCATTTATAAGACGTGTGTCTATCATTTATAAGACGTGTGCCTATCATTTATAAGACGTGTCCATTATTTATAAGACGTGTGCCCATCATTTATAAGATGTGTGTCCATCATTTATAAGACGTGTGTCCATCATTTATAAGACGTGTGTCCATCATTTATAAGACGTGTGTCCATCATTTATAAGACGTGTGTCTATCATTTATAAGACGTGTGTCTATCATTTATAAGACGTGTGTCCATCATTTATAAGACGTGTACCTATCATTTATAAGACGTGTGTCTATCATTTATAAGACGTGTCTATCATTTATAAGACGTGTGTCTATCATTTATAAGACGTGTCCATTATTTATAAGACGTGTGCCCATCATTTATAAGATGTGTGTCCATCATTTATAAGACGTGTGTCCATCATTTATAAGACGTGTGTCCATCATTTATAAGACGTGTGTCCATCATTTATAAGACGTGTGTCTATCATTTATAAGACGTGTGTCCATCATTTATAAGACGTGTGTCCATCATTTATAAGACGTGTGTCCATCATTTATAAGACGTGTGTCTATCATTTATAAGACGTGTGCCTATCATTTATAAGACGTGCCTATCATTTATAAGACGTGTGTCTATCATTTATAAGACGTGTCTATCATTTATAAGACGTGTGCCTATCATTTATAAGACGTGTCTATCATTTATAAGACGTGTGTCTATCATTTATAAGACGTGTCTATCATTTATAAGACATGTGTCTATCATTTATAAGACGTGTGTCTATCATTTATAAGACGTGTGCCTATCATTTATAAGACGTGTGCCTATCATTTATAAGACGTGTGTCTATCATTTATAAGACGTGTGTCCATCATTTATAAGACGTGTGCCTATCATTTATAAGACGTGTGTCCATCATTTATAAGACGTGTGCCCATCATTTATAAGACGTGTGTCCATCATTTATAAGACGTGTGCCTATCATTTATAAGACGTGTCTATCATTTATAAGACGTGTGTCTATCATTTATAAGACGTGTGTCCATCATTTATAAGACGTGTGTCTATCATTTATAAGACGTGTGTCCATCATTTATAAGACGTGTGCCCATCATTTATAAGACGTGTGTCCATCATTTATAAGACGTGTGCCCATCATTTATAAGACGTGTGTCTATCATTTATAAGACGTGTGTCTATCATTTATAAGACGTGTGTCTATCATTTATAAGACGTGTCCATTATTTATAAGACGTGTGCCCATCATTTATAAGATGTGTGTCCATCATTTATAAGACGTGTGTCCATCATTTATAAGACGTGTGCCTATCATTTATAAGACGTGTCTATCATTTATAAGACGTGTGCCTATCATTTATAAGACGTGTGTCTATCATTTATAAGACGTGTGTCTATCATTTATAAGACGTGTGTCTATCATTTATAAGACGTGTCCATTATTTATAAGACGTGTGCCCATCATTTATAAGATGTGTGTCCATCATTTATAAGACGTGTGTCTATCATTTATAAGACGTGTGCCTATCATTTATAAGACGTGTGTCCATCATTTATAAGACGTGTGTCTATCATTTATAAGACGTGTGCCTATCATTTATAAGACGTGTGTCTATCATTTATAAGACGTGTGCCTATCATTTATAAGACGTGTGCCTATCATTTATAAGACGTGTGTCCATCATTTATAAGACGTGTGTCCATCATTTATAAGATGTGTGTCCATCATTTATAAGACGTGTGTCCATCATTTATAAGACGTGTGTCCATCATTTATAAGACGTGTGCCTATCATTTATAAGACGTGTGTCTATCATTTATAAGACGTGTGCCCATCATTTATAAGACGTGTGCCCATCATTTATAAGACGTGTGTCTATCATTTATAAGACGTGTGCCCATCATTTATAAGACGTGTGCCCATCATTTATAAGACGTGTGTCCATCATTTATAAGACGTGTGTCCATCATTTATAAGACGTGTGTCTATCATTTATAAGACGTGTGCCTATCATTTATAAGACGTGTGCCCATCATTTATAAGACGTGTGCCCATCATTTATAAGACGTGTGCCTATCATTTATAAGACGTGTGCCTATCATTTATAAGACGTGTGCCTATCATTTATAAGACGTGTCCATTATTTATAAGACGTGTGCCCATCATTTATAAGATGTGTGTCCATCATTTATAAGACGTGTGTCCATCATTTATAAGACGTGTGTCTATCATTTATAAGACGTGTGTCTATCATTTATAAGACGTGTGTCTATCATTTATAAGACGTGTCCATTATTTATAAGACGTGTGCCCATCATTTATAAGATGTGTGTCCATCATTTATAAGACGTGTGTCCATCATTTATAAGATGTGTGTCCATCATTTATAAGACGTGTGTCCATCATTTATAAGACGTGTGTCCATCATTTATAAGACGTGTGTCCATCATTTATAAGACGTGTGTCCATCATTTATAAGACGTGTGCCTATCATTTATAAGACGTGTGTCCATCATTTATAAGACGTGTGCCCATCATTTATAAGACGTGTGCCCATCATTTATAAGACGTGTGTCTATCATTTATAAGACGTGTGTCCATCATTTATAAGACGTGTGTCTATCATTTATAAGACGTGTGCCCATCATTTATAAGACGTGTGCCCATCATTTATAAGACGTGTGCCCATCATTTATAAGACGTGTGTCTATCATTTATAAGACGTGTGCCCATCATTTATAAGACGTGTGCCCATCATTTATAAGACGTGTGTCCATCATTTATAAGACGTGTGTCCATCATTTATAAGACGTGTGTCTATCATTTATAAGACGTGTGCCTATCATTTATAAGACGTGTGCCCATCATTTATAAGACGTGTGCCCATCATTTATAAGACGTGTGCCTATCATTTATAAGACGTGTGCCTATCATTTATAAGACGTGTGCCTATCATTTATAAGACGTGTGCCTATCATTTATAAGACGTGTGCCTATCATTTATAAGACGTGTGTCTATCGTTTATAAGACGTGTCTATCGTTTATAAGACGTGTGTCTATCATTTATAAGACGTGTGCCTATCATTTATAAGACGTGTGCCCATCATTTATAAGACGTGTGTCCATCATTTATAAGACGTGTGTCTATCATTTATAAGACGTGTGTCTATCATTTATAAGACGTGTCCATTATTTATAAGACGTGTGTCCATCATTTATAAGACGTGTGTCTATCATTTATAAGACGTGTGTCTATCATTTATAAGACGTGTGTCTATCATTTATAAGACGTGTCCATTATTTATAAGACGTGTGTCCATCATTTATAAGACGTGTGTCTATCATTTATAAGACGTGTCCATTATTTATAAGACGTGTGCCCATCATTTATAAGATGTGTGTCCATCATTTATAAGACGTGTGTCCATCATTTATAAGACGTGTGTCTATCATTTATAAGACGTGTGTCTATCATTTATAAGACGTGTGTCTATCATTTATAAGACGTGTCCATTATTTATAAGACGTGTGCCCATCATTTATAAGATGTGTGTCCATCATTTATAAGACGTGTGTCCATCATTTATAAGATGTGTGTCCATCATTTATAAGACGTGTGTCCATCATTTATAAGACGTGTGTCCATCATTTATAAGACGTGTGTCCATCATTTATAAGACGTGTGTCCATCATTTATAAGACGTGTGCCTATCATTTATAAGACGTGTGTCTATCATTTATAAGACGTGTGCCCATCATTTATAAGACGTGTGCCCATCATTTATAAGACGTGTGCCCATCATTTA
The DNA here is from genome assembly GCF_029499605.1 of Hyla sarda. Classification (NCBI taxonomy): domain Eukaryota; kingdom Metazoa; phylum Chordata; class Amphibia; order Anura; family Hylidae; genus Hyla; species Hyla sarda. The sequence continues at coordinate 309,929 of NW_026610142.1, read as the reverse complement.
TAAGACGTGTGTCTATCATTTATAAGACGTGTGCCCATCATTTATAAGACGTGTGCCCATCATTTATAAGACGTGTGCCCATCATTTATAAGACGTGTGTCCATCATTTATAAGACGTGTGTCTATCATTTATAAGACGTGTGCCTATCATTTATAAGACGTGTGCCCATCATTTATAAGACGTGTGCCCATCATTTATAAGACGTGTGCCTATCATTTATAAGACGTGTGCCTATCATTTATAAGACGTGTGCCTATCATTTATAAGACGTGTCCATTATTTATAAGACGTGTGCCCATCATTTATAAGATGTGTGTCCATCATTTATAAGACGTGTGTCCATCATTTATAAGATGTGTGTCTATCATTTATAAGACGTGTGTCTATCATTTATAAGACGTGTGTCTATCATTTATAAGACGTGTCCATTATTTATAAGACGTGTTGTCACGATGCCGGCTGGCAGGTAGTGGACCCTCTGTGCCAGAGAGGGATTGGCGTGGACCGTGCTAGTGGACCGGTTCTAAGCCACTACTGGTTTTCACCAGAGCCCGCCGCAAAGCGGGATGGTCTTGCTGCGGCGGTAGTGACCAGGTCGTATCCACTAGCAACGGCTCACCTCTCTGGCTGCTGAAGATAGGCGCGGTACAAGGGAGTAGGCAGAAGCAAGGTCGGACGTAGCAGAAGGTCGGGGCAGGCAGCAAGGATCGTAGTCAGGGGCAACGGCAGAAGGTCTGGAAACACTGGCAAGGAACACACAAGGAACGCTTTCACTGGCACTAAGGCAACAAGATCCGGCAAGGGAGTGCAAGGGAAGTGAGGTAATATAGGGAAGTGCACAGGTGAAAACCCTAATTGGAACCACTGCGCCAATCAGCGGCGCAGTGGCCCTTTAAATCGCAGAGACCCGGCGCGCGCGCGCCCTAGGGAGCGGGGCCGCGCGCGCCGGGACAGAACAGACGGGGAGCGAGTCAGGTAGGGGAGCCGGGGTGCGCATCGCGAGCGGGCGCTACCCGCATCGCGAATCGCATCCCGGCTGGCAGCAGGATCGCAGCGCCCCGGGTCAGAGGACGTGACCGGAGCGCTGCAGCGGAGGGAGTGAAGCGAGCGCTCCGGGGAGGAGCGGGGACCCGGAGCGCTCGGCGTAACAGTACCCCCCCCCTTGGGTCTCCCCCTCTTCTTGGAGCCTGAGAACCTGAGGAGCAGACTTTTGTCAAGGATGTTGTCCTCAGGTTCCCAGGATCTCTCTTCAGGACCACAACCCTCCCAGTCTACTAAAAAAAAATTTTTCCCTCTGACCTTTTTGGCAGCCAAAATTTCCTTGACCGAGAAGACGTCCGAGGAGCCGGAAACAGGAGTGGGAGGAACAGATTTGGGAGAAAAACGGTTGAGGATGAGTGGTTTGAGAAGAGAGACGTGAAAGGCATTAGGGATACGAAGAGAAGGAGGAAGAAGAAGTTTATAAGAGACAGGATTAATTTGACACAAAATTTTGAAAGGACCAAGATAGCGTGGTCCCAACTTGTAGCTAGGGACACGGAAGCGGACATATTTAGCGGAGAGCCATACCTTGTCTCCAGGGGAAAAAACGGGGGGAGCTCTTCTTTTCTTATCCGCGAACCTCTTCATGCGTGAAGAAGCCTGTAAGAGAGAATTTTGGGTCTCTCTCCATATAATGGAAAGGTCACGAGAAATTTCATCCACAGCGGGCAGACCAGAGGGCAAGGGGGTAGGGAGGGGGGGAAGAGGGTGACGGCCGTACACCACGAAAAATGGGGATTTGGAGGAAGATTCAGAGACCCTGAAGTTATACGAGAATTCGGCCCATGGAAGGAGATCTGCCCAGTCATCCTGGCGGGAGGAAACAAAATGTCGCAAATAATCACCCAGGATCTGGTTAATTCTTTCTACTTGTCCATTGGACTGGGGATGATATGCAGAGGAAAAATTTAATTTAATCTTGAGTTGTTTACAGAGAGCTCTCCAGAATTTAGACACGAATTGGACCCCTCTATCCGAGACAATCTGCGTAGGCAACCCGTGAAGACGAAAAATGTGTACAAAAAATTGTTTAGCCAACTGAGGCGCAGAAGGAAGACCAGGAAGAGGGATGAAATGTGCCATTTTGGAGAATCGATCAACGACCACCCAAATAACGGTGTTGCCACGGGAAGGGGGTAAATCAGTAATAAAATCCATACCAATCAGAGACCAAGGCTGTTCGGGGACAGGCAGAGGATGAAGAAAACCAGCGGGCTTCTGGCGAGGAGTCTTATCCCGGGCACAGATAGTGCAGGCTCGCACAAAGTCCCCAACATCCGTCTCCAGAGTCGGCCACCAATAGAAGCGGGAGATGAGTTGCACAGATTTCTTGATGCCCGCATGACCTGCGAGATGGGAGGAGTGACCCCATTTGAGGATTCCGAGGCGTTGGCGTGGAGAAACAAAGGTCTTTCCTGGAGGAGTCTGCCTGATGGAGGCAGGAGAAGTGGAGATCAGGCAGTCAGGTGGAATGATGTGTTGCGGAGGGAGATCAACTTCTGAGGCATCCGAGGAACGAGAGAGAGCATCGGCCCTAATGTTCTTATCGGCAGGACGAAAGTGAATCTCAAAATTAAATCGGGCAAAGAACAGAGACCACCGGGCCTGGCGAGGATTCAGCCGTTGGGCCGACTGGAGGTAGGAGAGGTTCTTGTGGTCGGTGTAGATAATAACAGGAAATCTTGATCCCTCCAGCAGATGCCTCCATTCCTCAAGTGCTAATTTAATGGCTAGAAGCTCTCGATCCCCGATGGAGTAGTTCCTCTCCGCTGGAGAGAAGGTCCTAGAGAAAAAACCACAAGTGACAGCATGCCCGGAAGAATTTTTTTGTAGAAGAACAGCTCCAGCTCCTACTGAGGAGGCATCAACCTCCAATAGGAAGGGTTTGGAAGGGTCAGGTCTGGAGAGCACGGGAGCCGAAGAAAAGGCAGACTTGAGTCGTTTAAAGGAGTCTTCTGCTTGAGGAGGCCAGGACTTGGGATCAGCATTTTTTTTGGTTAAAGCCACGATAGGAGCCACAATGGTAGAAAAATGTGGAATAAATTGCCTGTAATAATTGGCGAACCCCAAAAAGCGTTGGATAGCACGGAGTCCGGAGGGGCGTGGCCAATTTAAGACGGCAGAGAGTTTGTCTGGATCCATCTGTAGTCCCTGGCCAGAGACCAAATATCCTAGAAAAGGAAGAGATTGGCATTCAAACAGACATTTCTCAATTTTGGCATAGAGTTGGTTGTCACGAAGTCTCTGAAGAACCATACGGACATGCTGGCGGTGTTCTTCTAGATTGGCAGAAAAAATTAGGATATCGTCCAGATATACCACAACACAGGAGTATAACAGATCACGAAAAATTTCATTGACAAAGTCTTGGAAGACGGCAGGGGCATTGCACAGTCCAAAGGGCATGACCAGATACTCAAAGTGTCCATCTCTGGTGTTAAATGCCGTTTTCCACTCGTCCCCCTCTCTGATGCGGATGAGGTTATAGGCGCCTCTTAAGTCCAATTTAGTGAAGATGTGGGCACCTTGGAGGCGATCAAAGAGTTCAGAGATGAGGGGTAAGGGGTAGCGGTTCTTAACCGTGATTTTATTAAGACCGCGGTAGTCAATGCAAGGACGTAGGGAGCCATCTTTTTTGGACACAAAGAAAAATCCGGCTCCGGCAGGAGAGGAGGATTTACGGATAAAGCCCTTTTTTAGATTCTCCTGGACGTATTCGGACATGGCAAGAGTCTCTGGGGCAGAGAGAGGATAAATTCTGCCCCGGGGTGGAGTAGTACCCGGGAGGAGGTCGATAGGGCAATCATAAGGCCTGTGAGGAGGTAGAGTCTCAGCTTGTTTTTTGCAGAAAACATCCGCGAAGTCCATATAGGCCTTAGGGAGACCGGTTACTGGAGGAACCACAGAATTACGGCAAGGGTTACTGGGAACCGGTTTTAGACAGTTCTTGGAACAAGAGGACCCCCAACTCTTGATCTCCCCAGTGGACCAATCCAGGGTTGGGGAATGAAGTTGAAGCCAGGGAAGTCCAAGGAGAATCTCCGAGGTGCAATTGGGAAGGACCAAAAGTTCAATCCTCTCATGATGAGATCCGATGCTCATAAGAAGGGGCTCCGTGCGGAAACGTATGGTACAGTCCAATCTTTCATTATTTACACAATTGATGTAGAGGGGTCTGGCGAGACTGGTCACTGGGATGTTGAACCTGTTGACGAGAGAGGCCAAAATAAAATTTCCTGCAGATCCAGAGTCCAAGAAGGCCACTGTAGAGAAGGAGAAGGCAGAGGCAGACATCCGCACAGGCACAGTAAGACGTGGAGAAGCAGAGTAGACATCAAGGACTGTCTCACCTTTGTGCGGAGTCAGCGTACGTCTTTCCAGGCGGGGAGGACGGATAGGACAATCCCTCAGGAAGTGTTCGGTACTAGCACAGTACAGGCAGAGGTTCTCCATACGGCGTCGTGTCCTCTCTTGAGGTGTCAGGCGAGACCGGTCGACCTGCATAGCCTCCACGGCGGGAGGCACAGGAACAGATTGCAGGGGACCAGAGGAGAGAGGAGCCGAGGAGACGAAACGCCTCGTGCGAACAGAGTCCATATCTTGGCGGAGTTCCTGACGCCTTTCAGAAAAACGCATGTCAATGCGAGTGGCTAGGTGAATAAGTTCATGTAGATTAGCAGGAATTTCTCGTGCGGCCAGAACATCTTTAATGTTGCTGGATAGGCCTTTTTTGAAGGTCGCGCAGAGGGCCTCATTATTCCAGGACAATTCTGAAGCAAGTGTACGGAATTGTACGGCATACTCGCCAACGGAAGAATTACCCTGGACCAGGTTCAACAGGGCAGTCTCAGCAGAAGAGGCTCGGGCAGGTTCCTCAAAGACACTTCGGATTTCCGAGAAGAAGGAGTGTACAGAGGCAGTGACGGGGTCATTGCGGTCCCAGAGCGGTGTGGCCCATGACAGGGCTTTTCCGGACAGAAGACTGACTACGAAAGCCACCTTAGACCTTTCAGTGGGAAACAGGTCCGACATCATCTCCAGATGCAGGGAACATTGGGAAAGAAAGCCACGGCAAAACTTAGAGTCCCCATCAAATTTATCCGGCAAGGATAAGCGTATCCCAGGAGCGGCCACTCGCTGCGGAGGAGGTGCAGGAGCTGGCGGAGGAGATGACTGCTGAAGCTGTGGTAGCAACTGTTGTAGCATAACGGTCAGTTGAGACAGCTGTTGGCCTTGTTGCGCTATCTGTTGTGACTGCTGGGCGACCACCGTGGTGAGGTCAGCGACAACTGGCAGAGGAACTTCAGCGGGATCCATGGCCGGATCTACTGTCACGATGCCGGCTGGCAGGTAGTGGACCCTCTGTGCCAGAGAGGGATTGGCGTGGACCGTGCTAGTGGACCGGTTCTAAGCCACTACTGGTTTTCACCAGAGCCCGCCGCAAAGCGGGATGGTCTTGCTGCGGCGGTAGTGACCAGGTCGTATCCACTAGCAACGGCTCACCTCTCTGGCTGCTGAAGATAGGCGCGGTACAAGGGAGTAGGCAGAAGCAAGGTCGGACGTAGCAGAAGGTCGGGGCAGGCAGCAAGGATCGTAGTCAGGGGCAACGGCAGAAGGTCTGGAAACACTGGCAAGGAACACACAAGGAACGCTTTCACTGGCACTAAGGCAACAAGATCCGGCAAGGGAGTGCAAGGGAAGTGAGGTAATATAGGGAAGTGCACAGGTGAAAACCCTAATTGGAACCACTGCGCCAATCAGCGGCGCAGTGGCCCTTTAAATCGCAGAGACCCGGCGCGCGCGCGCCCTAGGGAGCGGGGCCGCGCGCGCCGGGACAGAACAGACGGGGAGCGAGTCAGGTAGGGGAGCCGGGGTGCGCATCGCGAGCGGGCGCTACCCGCATCGCGAATCGCATCCCGGCTGGCAGCAGGATCGCAGCGCCCCGGGTCAGAGGACGTGACCGGAGCGCTGCAGCGGAGGGAGTGAAGCGAGCGCTCCGGGGAGGAGCGGGGACCCGGAGCGCTCGGCGTAACACGTGTGCCCATCATTTATAAGATGTGTGTCCATCATTTATAAGACGTGTGTCCATCATTTATAAGATGTGTGTCCATCATTTATAAGACGTGTGTCCATCATTTATAAGACGTGTGTCCATCATTTATAAGACGTGTGTCCATCATTTATAAGACGTGTGTCCATCATTTATAAGACGTGTGCCTATCATTTATAAGACGTGTGTCTATCATTTATAAGACGTGTGCCCATCATTTATAAGACGTGTGCCCATCATTTATAAGACGTGTGCCCATCATTTATAAGACGTGTGTCTATCATTTATAAGACGTGTGCCCATCATTTATAAGACGTGTGCCCATCATTTATAAGACGTGTGTCCATCATTTATAAGACGTGTGTCCATCATTTATAAGACGTGTGTCTATCATTTATAAGACGTGTGCCTATCATTTATAAGACGTGTGCCTATCATTTATAAGACGTGTGCCTATCATTTATAAGACGTGTGCCTATCATTTATAAGACGTGTGTCTATCGTTTATAAGACGTGTGTCCATCATTTATAAGACGTGTGTCCATCATTTATGTTACGCCGAGCGCTCCGGGTCCCCGCTCTTCCCCGGAGCGCTCACGGCGTTCTCCTGTTTGCATCGCCCCGGTCAGAACCGCTGACCGGGCACGCTGCGATAATGTCCCCAGCCGGGATGCGATTCGCTATGCGGGACGCGCCCGCTTGCGGTGCGCATCCCGGCCCGCTTACCAGACTCGTTCCCCGTCTGTGCTGTCCCGGCGCGCGCGGCCCCGCTCCCTAGGGTGGGCGCGCGCCGGATCTTTGCGATTTAAAGGGCCAGTGCGCCACTGATTGGCGCATGCGTTTTAATCAGTATCTTCACCTGTGCACTTCCCTACTTATTCCTCACTTCCCCTTCACTCCCTTGCCGGATCTTGTTGCCCTTGTGGCAGTGAATGCGTTTCCTTGTGTGTTCCTACCTGTGTTCCAGACCTCTTGCCGTTGCCCCTGACTACGATCCTTGCTGCCTGCCCTGACCTTCTGCTACGTCCGACCTTGCTCTTGTCTACTCCCTTGTACCGCGCTTATCTTCAGCAGTCAGAGAGGTTCAGCCGTTGCTGGTGGATACGACCTGGTTGCTACCGCCGCTGCAAGACCATCCTGCTTTGCGGCGGGCTCTGGTGAATACCAGTAGCAACTTAGAACCGGTCCACCGACACGGTCCACGCCAATCCCTCTCTGACACAGAGGATCCACCTCCAGCCTGCCGTATCCTGACAGTAGATCTGGCCATGGATCCCGCTGAAGTCCCACTGCCAGTTGTCGCTGACTTCACCACGGTGGTCGCCCAGCAGTCGCAACAGATAGCGCAACAAGGCCACCAGCTGTCTCAACTGACTGTGATGCTACAGCAGCTTCTACCACAGCTTCAGCAACCATCTCCTCCGCCAGCTCCTGCACCTCCTCCGCAGCGGATGGCCGCATCCAGCCTCTGTTTATCATTGCCGGACAAGTTTGATGGGGACTCTAAACTTTGCCGTGGTTTTCTCTCGCAATGTTCCCTGCATTTGGAGATGATGTCGGACCAATTTCAAACTGAAAGGTCAAAGGTGGCTTTCGTGGTCAGCCTTCTGTCTGGGAAAGCCCTGTCATGGGCCACACCGCTCTGGGACCGCAATGATCCTGTCACTGCCTCTGTACACTCTTTCTTCACGGAGATTCGAAGTGTCTTTGAGGAACCTGCCCGAGCCTCTTCTGCCGAGACTGCCCTGCTGAACCTGGTCCAGGGTAATTCTTCTGTTGGCGAGTACGCCATCCAATTCCGTACTCTCGCCTCCGAATTGTCCTGGAATAACGAGGCCCTCTGCGCGACCTTTAAAAAAGGCCTATCCAGTAACATCAAAGATGTGCTGGCCGCACGAGAAATCCCTTCTAACCTGCATGAACTTATTCATCTGGCCACCCGCATTGACATGCGTTTTTCCGAAAGACGCCAGGAGCTCCGCCAGGATATGGACTTTGTTCGCACGAGGCGGTTTCTCTCCCCGGCTCCTCTCTTCTCTGGTCCGCTGCAATCTGTTCCTGTGCCTTCTTCTGTGGAGGCTATGCAAGTAGACCGGTCTCACCTGACACCTCAAGAGAGGACACGCCTCTGCATTGAGAGCCTATGCCTGTACTGTGCCAGTACCGAACACTTCTTGAAGGATTGTCCTATCCGACCTCCACGTCAGGAAAGACGCACTTCGACTCCGCACAAAGGTGAGACAGCTCTAGGTGTGAACTCTGCTTCTCCACGTCTTACTGTGCCTGTGCCGATTTCTTCTTCTACCTTCTCAGTTGTGGCCTTCTTGGATTTCGGATCTGCAGGAAATTTTATTTTGGCCTCTTTCGTTAACAGGTTCAACATCCCAGTGACCAGTCTCGCCAGACCCCTCTACATCACCTCTGTTAATGGTGAAAGATTAGACTGTACTGTGCGTTACCGCACGGAACCCCTCTTAATGTGCATTGGACCCCATCATGAAAAGATTGAATTTCTGGTCCTCTCTAACTGCACTTCTGAAATTCTTCTTGGACTACCTTGGCTTCAACGCCATTCCCTTACCCTCGATTGGACCACCGGGGAAATCAAGAACTCGGGTAATACTTGCCACAAAAAGTGTCTTATGTCTGCTCCCAGTCCTGTCAGTCAAAACCCTATGGCTCCTCCGATACCAGGTCTCCCCAAGGCCTATCTGGACTATGCTGATGTTTTTTGCAAAAAACAAGCAGAGACTTTGCCTCCTCACAGGCCTTATGACTGTCCTATTGATCTCCTCCCTGGTACTACTCCACCCCGGGGCAGAATCTATCCCCTGTCTGCTCCGGAAACACAAGCCATGACGGAGTACATCCAAGAAAATTTAAAAAGGGGATTTATCCGCAAGTCCTCCTCCCCTGCTGGAGCTGGATTCTTCTTCGTCTCCAAAAAAGACGGCTCCTTACGACCATGCATTGATTACCGCGGTCTTAATAAAATCACTATAAAAAAACACTATCCCCTGCCTCTTATCTCGGAACTCTTTGACCGCCTACGTGGTGCCAACATCTTTACCAAATTGGATTTAAGAGGTGCATATAATCTCATCCGCATAAGGGAGGGGGACGAGTGGAAGACTGCATTTAACACCAGAGATGGACACTTTGAATATCTGGTTATGCCTTTTGGGCTTTGCAACGCCCCTGCCGTCTTCCAGGACTTTGTAAATGAAATTTTTCGTGATCTTTTATATACCTGTGTTGTTGTGTACCTGGACGATATTTAGATTTTTTCTTCCAACCTAGAAGAACACCGCCAGCATGTCCGCATGGTTCTTCAGAGACTTCGGGACAATCAGTTATATGCCAAAATGGAAAAATGTCTCTTTGAATGTCAATCTCTTCCCTTCCTAGGATATTTAGTCTCTGGCCAGGGACTCCAAATGGACCCGGACAAACTATCAGCCGTATTGGAATGGCCACGCCCCTCTGCACTCCGAGCTATCCAACGTTTCTTGGGGTTTGCCAATTACTACAGACAGTTTATTCCACATTTTTCCACTATTGTGGCCCCAATTGTGGCCCTAACCAAGAAAAACGCCAACCCTAAGTCCTGGCCTCCTCAAGCGGAAGAGGCATTCAACCATCTCAAAACTGCCTTTTCTTCTGCTCCCGTACTCTCCAGACCTGATCCATCTAAACCCTTCTCACTGGAGGTAGACGCCTCCTCGGTGGGAGCTGGAGCAGTACTCCTACAGAAAAATTCTTCCGGACATGCTGTTACTTGTGGTTTCTTTTCTAGGACCTTCTCTCCGGCGGAAAAAAAACTACTCTATTGGGGATCGAGAACTACTGGCCATAAAACTGGCTCTTGAGGAATGGAGGCACCTGCTGGAGGGATCCAAATACCCAGTTATTATATACACTGATCACAAGAATCTCTCTTATCTTCAGTCTGCCCAACGACTGAACCCTCGCCAGGCTAGGTGGTCGTTGTTCTTTGCCCGTTTTAACTTTGAGATTCATTTTCGCCCCGCTGACAACAACATTAGGGCTGACGCTCTCTCTCGTTCCTCGGATGCCTCTGAAATGGAAGCCTCCCCGCAACACATTATTCCTCTGGACTGTCTGATCTCCGCTTCTCCAGCTTCCATCAGACAAACTCCTCCAGGAAAGACCTTCGTCCCTCCATGCCAGCGCCTCAGGATTCTCAGGTGGGGACACTCCTCTCACCTCGCCGGCCATGCTGGCATCAAGAAATTCATCCAGCTCATCTCTCGTTTTTATTGGTGGCCTACCCTGGAAGCAGATGTTGCTGATTTTGTTCGGGCTTGTACAGTCTGTGCCCGGGACAAGACTCCTCGCCAGAAACCTGACGGTCTCCTCCATCCTCTGCCTGTTCCTGAGCGACCATGGTCTCAGATTGCTATGGACTTTATTACAGACTTACCTTTATCCCATGGCAACACAGTTATTTGGGTGGTTGTTGATCGTTTTTCTAAGATGGCACATTTTATTCCTCTTCCAGGTCTTCCTTCTGCACCTCAGTTGGCGAAACAATTTTTCGTGCACATTTTTCGCCTTCACAGGCTTCCTACGCATATCGTCTCGGACAGAGGCGTTTAATTTGTGTCGAAATTCTGGAGGGCCCTCTGTAATCAGCTCAAAATCAAATTAAACTTCTCGTCTTCTTATCATCCCCAATCCAATGGGCAAGTGGAAAGAGTTAATCAGGTTCTTGGTGACTATTTGCAACATTTTGTTTCCTCCCGCCAGGATGACTGGGCCGATCTCCTACCATGGGCCGAATTCTCGTACAATTTCAAAGTCTCTGAGTCCTCCGCTAAATCCCCATTCTTTGTGGTGTACGCCCGTCACCCTCTTCCTCCCCTTCCCACTCCCATGCCTTCTGGTTTGCCCGCTGTTGATGAGGTGACTCGGGACTTCTCCACCATCTGGAAAGAGACTCAAAAATCTCTCCTACAGGCCTTATCCCGGATGAAGAAACATGCCGACAAAAAAAGAACTCCTCCTGTCTTTTCTCCTGGAGACAAAGTGTGGCTCTCCGCCAAGTATGTCCGCTTTCGTGTCCCCAGTTATAAACTGGGACCACGTTATCTTGGTCCTTTTAAAGTCAAATGCCAAATAAATCCTGTCTCCTACAAACTCCTTCTTCCTCCTTCTCTCTGTATTCCTAATGCTTTTCATGTCTCTCTAATTAAACCACTCATCCTTAACCGCTTCTCTCCTAAGGTTGTTGCTCCTACTCCTGTCTCCGGGTCCTCTGACAGCTTCTCGGTTAAAGAAATTCTGGCATCCAAGACGGTCAGAGGTAAAAAAATATTTTCTTGTAGATTGGGAGAATTGCGGCCCGGAGGAGAGGTCATGGGAACCCGAGGACAACATCCTTGACAAGGACCTTATCCACAAATTCTCAGGTTCTAAAAAGAGGGGGAGACCCAAGGGGGGGGTTACTGTTACGCCGAGCGCTCCGGGTCCCCGCTCCTCCCCGGAGCGCTCACGGCGTTCTCCTGTTCGCAGCGCCCCTGTCAGACCCGCTGACCGGGTACGCTGCGATAATGTCCCCAGCCGTGATGCGATTCGCGATGCGGGAAGCGCCCGCTCGCGGTGCGCATCCCGACCCGCTTACCAGACTCGTTCCCCGTCTGTGCTGTCCTGGCGCGCGCGGCCCTGCTCCCTAGGGCGCGCGTGCCGGGTCTTTGCGATTTAAAGGGCCGGTGCGCCACTGATTGGCGCATGGGTTTTAATTAGTGTCTTCACCTGTGCACTCCCTATGTATACCTCACTTCCCCTGCACTTCCTTGCCGGATCTTGTTGCCATTGTGCCAGTGAAAGCGTTTCCTTGTGTGTTCCTAGCCTGTGTTCCAGACCTCTTGCCGTTGCCCCTGACTACGATCCTTGCTGCCTGCCCTGACCTTCTGCTACGTCCGACCTTGCTCTTGTCTAATCCCTTGTACCGCGCCTATCTCAGCAGTCAGAGAGGTTGAGCCGTTGCCGGTGGATACGACCTGGTTGCTACCGCTGCTGCAAGTCCATCCCGCTTTGCGGCGGGCTCTGGTGAAAACCAGTAGCAACTTAGAATCGGTCCACCGAAACGGTCCACGCCAATCCCTCTCTGACACAGAGGATCCACCTCCAGCCTGCCGTATCCTGACAATTTATAAGACGTGTGTCTATCATTTATAAGACATGTGCCTATCATTTATAAGACGTGTGCCCATCATTTATAAGACGTGTGCCCATCATTTATAAGACGTGTGCCCGTCATTTATAAGACGTGTGTCCGTCATTTATAAGACGTGTGCCCGTCATTTATAAGACGTGTGCCCGTCATTTATAAGACATGTGCCCGTCATTTATAAGACGTGTGCCCGACATTTATAAGACGTGTGCCCGTCATTTATAAGACGTGTGCCCGTCATTTATAAGACGTGTGCCCGTCATTTATAAGACGTGTGCCTATATATTATTAGGGATTTACTTTCCCTTTTTCAATATTCTGTAAATACAAATTGTCAGAGCAATTAGAAGCATAGATGGGGCGGACACTCACTATTCAACATTGCTGTAAATTATCGAGCGCACATCGGTGGGGCCGGATCACAACACACATGTGCACAACCAATCAGAAAATGGCTTCACATATCCATAATAAGTGCAAGCACTGCGGCTTGTGTACGCGCGCGTAGGAAACATTGAGCTCCCAGCACCATCTTGTTATCGGGCAGCACAGGAAACCATACGTATCGTGGACTGTCCAGCCGGAACACTATATGAGACCGGACAATTCCATATCTGTCAGGGGACACCGCAGCGCCAAATGACAAATCTAGTAAAATTGCTCAAACACTTAACAAACATTGGCACTTAATTAGTGAACGTTACCCCCAAATTAAAGAATTTCAGCACCGCCCCTAATCTCAAGGATAGACCAGTGAAGACTGATATTTCCATAAAACCGGATGACAAAAAAAGATTTCTAACATTTCCCTTACTTAGTAATACACATATATTCACCATGGTGATGGAGGCTGGCCAAGGTTGCAGATCTACGATTAGAGGATGACCGGATCCTGGTAAGGTGCGGCGTTGAGTCGCTGTATACGAGGATTAGGCACAATGTCGGGATGGAGGCTTTTTGTCTTGTCACACTCACAATTTATTTCGGTTTATGGCTATGGGGATGACGTGTGCGCCCTCCTACACCAATTTATTCCTGGGGCTTTGTAAATGGGACCTTTTCCTGTCCAATCATGGACCATGTGATCACGGTATATAGATGACGTCTTCATGGTTGTTAGGATTCGGCAGGCTGGATGTGGATCCTCTGTGTCAGCGAGGGATTGGCGTGGACCGTACCGGTGGACCGGTTCTAGGTTGCTACTGGTATTCACCAGAGCCCACCGCAAAGCGGGATGGACTTGCTGCGGCGGTAGCAACCAGGTCGTATCCACCGGCAACGGCTCAACCTCGCTGACTGCTGAGAAGGCGTGGGACAGAAGGACTAGACAGAGGCGAGGTGAGACGTAGCAGAAGGTCGGGGCAGGTGGCAAGGTTCGTAGTTAATGGTGATAGCAAGAGGTCTGGAACACAGGTATGGCAAACATAGTAAACGCTTTCTCTAGGCACAAGGGCAACAAGATCCGGCAAGGAAGGGAAGGGGAAGTGAGGTTATATGGACGTGGAGCAAGTGGAAGCTAATTAGCCTGATTGGGCCAGGCACCAATCATTGGTGCACTGGCCCTTTAAATTTAGAGAGCTGGCGCGCGCGCACGCCCTAAGGAGCGGAGCCGCGCGCGCCAGGACGTGACAGACGGGGATCGGGACAGGTGAGAAGCTTGGAATGCGATTCGCGAGCGGGCGCGTCCCGCTATGCCAATCGCATCCTCGCCGGCAGTGTCAGTGCAGCGCTCCCGGTCAGTGGGTCTGACAAGGGCGCTGCAGAGAGGGGAACGCCGCGAGCGCTCCGGGGAGGAGCAGGGACCCGGAGTGCTCGGCGTAACAGTACCCCTTAGGTCTCCCCCTCTTTTTGTCCGCTTGTCGCTTCACATGAGACGAGGCCAATGGGAGCGATTCTTGAGTTTCTTTCTGGAAGACAGAGAAGTCCTGGGTAAATTCATCAATGGCAGACAGTCCAGAAGAAGTGCGAATGGGGAGAGGGGGGCAGAGGGTGAAGCTTGCCACGGGGCAGAATGTTACCAGGAAGGGGGCTATGAGGAGGCAAAATCTCTGCCCGTTTTTTGCAAAAAACATCGACATAGTCCTGATAGGCCTTGGGGAGACCAGGTATAGGAGGAGACACTGAGGTTTGACTGACGGGACTGGGAGCAGACGTGAGGCATTTTTTGTGGCAAGAAGCCCCCCAGCTCATGATCTCCCCGGTGGTCCAATCAAGGGTAGGAGAGTGGCGTTGGAGCCATGGCAGACCGAGGAGGACTTCAGAGGTGAAGTTGGGCAAAACAAAAATTTAATTTTTTTCGTGATGCAGTCGAATGTTCATAAGCAGGGGTTCTGTGCGGTAACGCACAGTGCAGTCCATTTTCACTCCGTTGACCGAGGAAATGTAGAGCGGCTTGGCGAGACGGGTCACAGGGATGTTGAACTTATTAACAAAAGAGGCCAAAATGAAATTTCCCACAGAACCAGAGTCCAAGCAGGCCACGGCTGAGAAGGAAGAGTTGTCAGAAGGAGAAATCCGTATGGGCACAGTGAGACGTGGAGAAGCAGACTTCAGACCAAGAGACACCACTCCCACATGAGCTGGGTGGGTGCGTGCGTTTCCCAGACGTGGAGGACGAATAGGGCAATCCACCAAGAAATGTTCGGTACTAGCGCAGTACAGACATAAATTTTTATCTCTGCGGCGAGTCCTCTCTTCATGGGTCAGGCGAGACCGATCCACTTGCATAGCCTCCTCGGCGGGAGGCACAGGGGTAGATTGCAAAGGATACTGGGAGAGAGGTGCCCAGAGATCAAGGTCTTTTTCCTGGCAGTGAGGTTTTATGGACGTGGAGCTGGTGGAAGCTAATTAGCCTGATTGGGCCAGGCACCAATCATTGGTGCACTGGCCCTTTAAATCTTAGAGAGCTGGCGTGCGCGCGCCCTAAAGAGCGGAGCCGTGCGCGCCAGGACGTGACAGCCGGGGACCGGGACAGGTGAGTAGCTTGGGATGCGATTCGCGAGCGGGCGCGTCCCGCTATGCGAATCGCATCCCCGCCGGCAGTGTCAGTGCAGCGCTCCCGGTCAGCGGGTCTGGCCGGGGCGCTGCTGAGAGGGGAACGCCGCGAGCGCTCCGGGGAGGAGCAGTGACCCGGAGCGCTCGGCGTAACAATGGTCTGTAGGGATCGGTGGAAGATCTCCTCATATTCAGGACCAATAACAATTCCCGGGACATCATGTGATCTCCCTGGATATTATTTAAGGGCTGGTTCACGGCTGGGGGGAGCGAAAAGCGGCCGCGCTCCCGTATCCCAGCCGGACCCGTATGTAATGCATTTCAATGAGCCCGCCGGGTCACCGTTTGACTCTGTTTGGGTCATTGAAATGCATTACATACGTGTCCGGATGGGATACGGGAGCGCCCGCTTTTCGCTCCCCTCAGCCGGATCCGGTTCCCATAACCTAAGAACATGGTGTGGACCGGCCCTAATTCAGGGTAAAGACGTTCAGATACAAACTGATACTTTTCTAAAACGTGCGGCAGTTAATTCTTATCTTCATGCCTCTTCACCACAACCTAATTCCACCATTAACCCCTTCCCGACCCATGTCCGGTCGGGTGGGCGGACATGACGGTGTCTAGTGGTCCTATAGCCCCCGACCCCTGCTATTCCCTGGTGTCTAGTGGTCGGATCCGCGTCATGACCAGGAGATGTAAGCTCCCATGTCCGTCATTTAACAGGTTAAATACCGTGATCTCTAAAGTTCATGGCATTTAAACATTAAATGCCGCTATTCCCTGGTGTCTAGTGGTCCCATAGCCCCCCCCTGCTATTCCCTGGTGTCTAGTGGTCCCATAGCCCCCCCTGCTATTCCCTGGTGTCTAGTGGTCCCATAGCCCTCCCCCCTGCTATTCCCTGGTGTCTACTGGTCCCATAGCCCCCCTGCTATTCCCTGGTGTCTAGTGGTCCCATAGCCCCCCCCCCCTGCTATTCCCTGGTGTCTAGTGGTCCCATAGCCCCCCCTGCTATTCCCTGGTGTCTAGTGGTCCCATAGCCCCCCTGCTATTCCCTGGTGTCTAGTGGTCCCATAGCCCCCCCCTGCTATTCCCTGGTGTCTAGTGGTCCCATAGCCCCCCCCCCTGCTATTCCCTGGTGTCTACTGGTCCCATAGCCCCCCTGCTATTCCCTTGTGTCTAGTGGTCCCATAGCCCCACCGGCTATTCCCTGGTGTCTAGTGGTCCCATAGCCCCCCCCCTGCTATTCCCTGGTGTCTACTGGTCCCACAGCCCCCTCCCTGCTATTCCCTGGTGTCTAGTGGTCCCATAGCCCCCCCCTGCTATTCCCTGGTGTCTAGTGGCCCCATAGCTCCCCCTGCTATTCCCTGGTGTCTAGTGGTCCCATAGCCCCCTCCCTGCTATTCCCTGGTGTCTAGTGGTCCCATAGCTCCCCACCCTGCTATTTCCTGGTGTCTAGTGGTCCCATAGCCCCCTGCTATTCCCTGGTGTCTAGTGGTCCCATAGCCCCCCCCCCCCCCCCCCCCGCTATTCCCTGGTGTCTAGTGGCTCCATGCCCCCCCTGCTATTCCCTGGTGTCTAGTGGTCCCATAGCCCCCTCTCTGCTATTCCCTGGTGTCTAGTGGTCCCATAGCCCCCTCCCTGCTATTCCCTGGTGTCTAGTGGTCCCCTAGCCCACCCTGCTATTCCCTGGTGTCTAGCGGTCCCATAACCCCCCTGCTATTCCCTGGTGTCTAGTGGTCCCATAGCCCCCGCCCCCTGCTATTCCCTGGTGTCTAGTGGTCCCATAGCCCCCCCTGCTATTCCCTGGTGTCTAGTGGTCCCATAGCCCCCGTCCCCCTGCTATTCCCTGGTGTCTAGTGGTCCCATAGCCCCAGCCCCCCTGCTATTCCCTGGTGTCTAGTGGTCCCATAGCCCCCCCCCCCCTGCTATTCCCTGGTGTCTAGTGGTCCCATAGCCCCAGCCCCCCCTGCTATTCCCTGGTGTCTAGTGGTCCAATAGCCCCAACCCCCCTGCTTTTCCCTGATATCTAGTGGTCCCATAGCCCCCCGACCCCGCTATTCCCTGGTGTCTAGTGGTCCCATAGCCCCCCCTGCTATTCCTTGGTGTCTAGTGGTCCCATAGCCCCAGCCCCCCCTGCTATTCCCTGGTGTCTAGTGGTCCAATAGCCCCAGCCCCCCCTGCTATTCCCTGGTGTCTAGTGGTCCAATAGCCCCAGCCCCCCCTGCTATTCCCTGGTATCTAGTGGTCCCATAGCCCCCGACCCCCGCTATTCCCTTGTGTCTAGTGGTCCCACAGCCCCCCCTGCTATTCCTTTGTGTCTAGTGGTCCCATAGCCCCCACCCCCTGCTATTCCTTGGTGTCTAGTGGTCCCATAGCCCCCGCCCCCTCCTGCTATTCTCGGGTGTTTAGCGGTCCCATAGCCCCCCCCCCTGCTATTCCCTGGTGTCTAGTGGTCCCATAGCCCCCCCTGCTATTCCCTGGTGTCTAGTGGTCCCATAGCCCTCGCCCCCTGCTATTACCTGGTGTCTAGCGGTGCCATAGTCCCCTCCCCCCTGCTATTCCCTGGTGTCTAGCGGTCCCATAGCCCCCCTGCTATTCCCTCGTGTCTAGAGGTCCCATAGCCCCCCCTGCTATTCCCTGGTGTCTAGCGGTCTCATAGCCCCCGCCCCCTGCTATTCCCTGGTGTCTAGTGGTCCCATAGCCCCCGCCCCCTGCTATTCCCTGGTGTCTAGTGGTCCCATAGCCCCCAACACCCTGCTATTCCCTGGTGTCTAGTGGTCCCATAGTCCCCACCCCCCTGCTATTCCCTCGTGTCTAGTGATCCCATAGCCCCAGCCCCGCCTGCTATTCCCTGGTGTATAGTGATCCCATAGCCCCCCCCCTGCTATCCCCTGGTGTCTAGTGGTCCCATAGCCCCCGCCCCCTGCTATTCCCTGGTGTCTAGTGGTCCCATAGCCCCCCCCTGCTATTCCCTGGTGTCTAGTGGTCCCATAGTCCACACCCCCCTGCTATTCCCTCGTGTCTAGTGGTCCCATAGCCCCAGCCCCGCCTGCTATTCCCTGGTGTATAGTGGTCCCATAGCCCCCCCCCCCTGCTATCCCCTGGTGTCTAGTGGTCCCATAGCCCCCACCCCCCCCCCTGGTATTCCCTGGTGTCTAGTGGTCCCATAGCCCCAGCCCCCCTGCTATTCCCTGGTGTCTAGTGGCCCCCTAGCCCCCCCCCCCATCTGCTATTACCTGGTGTGTAGTGGTCCCATAGCCCCAGCCCCCCCTGCTATTCCCTGGTGTCTAGTGGTTCAATAGCCCCAGCCCCCCTGCTATTCCCTGGTATCTAGTGGTCCCATAGCCCCCGCCCCCCGCTATTCCCTTGTGTCTAGTGGTCCCATAGCCCCCCCCCCCCCCCCGCGATTCTCTGGTGTCTAGTGGTCCCATAGCCCCCCCTTCTATTCCCTTGTGTCTAGTGGTCCAATAACCCCCACCCCCCTGCTATTCCTTGGTGTCTAGTGGTCCCATAGCCCCCTCCTGCTATTCTCGGGTGTCTAGCGGTCCCATAGCCCCCCTGCTATTCCCTGGTGTCTAGTGGTCCCATAGCCCCCCCCCCTGCTATTCCCTGGTGTCTAGCGGTGCCATAGTCCCCTCCCCCCTGCTATTCCCTGGTGTCTAGCGGTCCCATAGCCCCCCTGCTATTCCCTGGTGTCTAGTGGTCCCATAGCCCCCCCCCTGCTATTCCCTGGTGTCTAGCGGTGCCATAGTCCCCTCCCCCCCTGCTATTCCCTGGTGTCTAGCGGTCCCATAGCCCCCGCCCCCTCCCCTGCTATTCCCTGGTGTCTAGTGGTCCCATAGCGTCCCCCCCTCCGATGTAATCTAGGGAAGCCTGAGGCCTTACCTTATCCTCTGTGTCTTTCCTGGCTCTGTGATCCCTTTGGCAGCCCTTAGCAATTGAGCACAGATTTCATGGATCAATGTAAGGCAATAGCTGATGATAGGGCCCTAGGGGGATAAAAAGTGTGTGGAAAGAAAAGTAAATAAAAATGTTTTTTAAAATATTTTAAAAATCCTTCTCCTGATAAAAATTTTAAAATTCTAATAAAACATTGTTTAATCAAGAAAAAATACACATATTTGATATTGCCACATGCGTAATTGTCCAAACTATTAAATTATTATGTTTCGGATCCTGCACAGTGAACAGTGCAAATGCAAAAAAAAAATCGCAGATTTTTGGTTACATAACATCCCCCCCCCAAAAAAAAACGTAATAAAAAGTGATCAAAGATCCAGAACTACATAAAAATTGGTGCCGTTAAAAACTACAGCTCATGGCGCAACACAGCTCTGTAGGTGGAAAAAGTAGAAAAGTTATAGGGGTGAGAACATGGTAATGAACAATGGGTTTGTTTTTTTTTGTTTGTTTTTTCAAGGTTTACATTTTTTTTAACCATAAAATGAAACAAAAATTATTCAAGTTTGGTATCATTGTCAGATTTACCTTATTTCAAACTCCGAAAAAAATGATTGCCCTACAAAATTGTGCAATTCCATATTGTTATTTTATTTTGCCCTACATATAATCATTTTTTTCTGGCTTTGTATACATTGTATGACAAAAGAAAGTGTATCAGTGGAAAGAACAACTCGCCACGCAGAAAATAAGCTCTAATACCACTTTGTCACTCGAAAAAAAATATAAAGTTATGAGTTCTTTGAAGGTAAGGAGGAAAAAACGTGAGCCAGATTTTTTTTTTTAGCTGGGTCATGAAGGGGTTAATGCGATTCCAACAGGCCAATTCCTACGATTAAGGCGGATCTGCTCCCAAGTTACGGATTTTGAAAAGAGATCTACTGATCTGAAACAACGCTTCCGTGACAGAGCGCAGGGACGTGCACACAGAAGTGGGCTCAAGCCCCGCCCCATCTCATGTCGCCTCCTTAGGTGCCCTTTTCCCTGGACAGCGCTGCTGCCGATAGCAGTAATATCAAGGTAAATGAACTTATATGTTAACTTGGGCCCCTGCCCCCCAAAATGGCTGTGCACGTTCCTGGACAGAGGCTACAGCAACCGTTGTATTTAGCCTTTAACCCCTTAAGGACACAGCCCATTTTCACCTTAAATTGGCGCTATCCAATACAAAAACTTTTGATATGTTGTAAAGCATGAATAACCAATAGGTTTTGCTATCGCTTTCATTAGAAAATTTTCAGTATTTGATATAGAAAAATCCAAACAACTGCCCCCCCCCCCCCCCCCCCCCGCCTGCATGGACACCTACCAGTCCTGCTGTGTCCATGAGTCATCACCTATGTCATGGACACACTTCCTTGATTGACAGCTGTGAGCACAGGGCTCCTCCCACTGTGATCTTGTGTCCCGCTACTGTCAGTGAGGACATGCTGGGAGTTGTAGTTTTGCTAATGCTAGGGGAGATGTGAGCAGACAGTATGCTGCAAAAAAACAAGTGCCACAAAAAAGCCGGTATACCCCTAATAATAAATCTTAGCTTTTAATATTTATCTCTTAACCCCTTGGGGACGGAGCCCATTATGACTCTAAGGACGGGAGCATTTTTTGCAAATTTTTAAGCAAAAAGTTATTAATCTTTAAGCATTAATAACTCTGATGCTTTTACTTATAAATTTGATTCCGGGATTGTTTTTTCATGACATATTCTACTTTATGTTAGTGGTAAATTTTGTCGATACTTGTATCATTTCTTGGTGAAAAATTCCAAAATTTGATGAAAAATTTGAAAATTTAGCATTTTTCTAACTTTGAAGCTCTCTGCTTATAAGGAAAATAGACACCAAATAAATGATATATTGATTCACATATACAATATGTCTACTTTATGTTTACATCATACAGGAGATATCTTTATATTATTATATACAATATATTATGTCACCATCATACAGGAGATATCTTTATATTATTATATACAATATATTATGTCACCATCATACAGGAGATATCTTTATATTATTATATACAATATATTATGTCACCATCATACAGGAGATATCTTTATATTATTATATACAATATATTATGTCCCCATCATACAGGAGATATCTTTATATTATTATATTATATACAATATATTATGTCACCATCATACAGGAGATATCTTTATATTATTATATACAATATATTATGTCACCATCATACAGGAGATATCTTTATATTATTATATACAATATATTATGTCCCCATCATACAGGAGATATCTTTATATTATTATATACAATATATTATGTCACCATCATACAGGAGATATCTTTATATTATTATATACAATATATTATGTCCCCATCATACAGGAGATATCTTTATATTATTATATTATATACAATATATTATGTCACCATCATACAGGAGATATCTTTATATTATTATATTATATACAATATATTATGTCCCCATCATACAGGAGATATCTTTATATTATTATATTATATACAATATATTATGTCCCCATCATACAGGAGATATCTTTATATTATTATATACAATATATTATGTCCCCATCATACAGGAGATATCTTTATATTATTATATACAATATATTATGTCCCCATCATACAGGAGATATCTTTATATTATTATATACAATATATTATGTCACCATCATACAGGAGATATCTTTATATTATTATATACAATATATTATGTAACCATCATACAGGAGATATCTTTATATTATTATATACAATATATTATGTCCCCATCATACAGGAGATATCTTTATATTATTATATACAATATATTATGTCACCATCATACAGGAAATATCTTTATATTATTATATACAATATATTATGTCACCATCATACTGGAGATATCTTTATATTATTATATACAATATATTATGTCCCCATCATACAGGAGATATCTTTATATTATATTATACAATATATTATGTCACCATCATACAGGATATATCTTTATATTATTATATTATATACAATATATTATGTCACCATCATACAGGAGATATCTTTATATTATATACAATATATTATGTCCCCATCATACAGGAGATATCTTTATATTATTATATACAATATATTATGTCACCATCATACAGGAGATATCTTTATATTATTATATACAATATATTATGTCACCATCATACAGGAGATATCTTTATATTATTATATACAATATATTATGTCACCATCATACAGGAGATATCTTTATATTATTATATACAATATATTATGTCCCCATCATACAGGATATATCTTTATATTATTATATTATATACAATATATTATGTCACCATCATACAGGAGATATCTTTATATTATTATTAAATACAATATATTATGTCCCCATCATACAGGAGATATCTTTATATTATTATATACAATATATTATGTCCCCATCATACAGGAGATATCATTATATTATTATATACAATATATTATGTCCCCATCATACAGGAGATATCTTTATATTATTATATACAATATATTATGTCCCCATCATACAGGAGATATCTTTATATTATTATATTATATACAATATATTATGTCCCCATCATACAGGAGATATCTTTATATTATTATATACAATATATTATGTCACCATCATACAGGAGATATCTTTATATTATTATATACAATATATTATGTCACCATCATACAGGAGATATCTTTATATTATTATATACAATATATTATGTCCCCATCATACAGGAGATATCTTTATATTATTATATACAATATATTATGTCACCATCATACAGGAGATATCTTTATATTATTATATACAATATATTATGTCCCCATCATACAGGAGATATCTTTATATTATTATATACAATATATTATGTCCTCATCATACAGGAGATATCTTTATATTATTATATACAATATATTATGTCCCCATCATACAGGAGATATCTTTATATTATATACAATATATTATGTCACCATCATACAGGAGATATCTTTATATTATATACAATATATTATGTCACCATCATACAGGAGATATCTTTATATTATATACAATATATTATGTCACCATCATACAGGAGATATCTTTATATTATTATATTATATACAATATATTATGTCACCATCATACAGGAGAGATCTTTATATTATTATATACAATATATTATGTCACCATCATACAGGAGATATCTTTATATTATTATATACAATATATTATGTCCCCATCATACAGGAGATATCTTTATATTATTATATACAATATATTATGTCACCATCATACAGGAGATATCTTTATAATATTATATACAATATATTATGTCCCCATCATACAGGTGATATCTTTATATTATTATATACAATATATTATGTCCCCATCATACAGGAGATATCTATATATTATTATATACAATATATTATGTCACCATCATACAGGAGATATCTTTATATTATTATATACAATATATTATGTCACCATCATACAGGAGATATGTTTATATTATTATATACAATATATTATGTCACCATCATACAGGAGATATCTTTATATTATTATATTATATACAATATATTATGTCTCCATCATACAGGAGATATCTTTATATTATTATATACAATATATTATGTCCCCATCATACAGGAGATATCTTTATATTATTATATACAATATATTATGTCCCCATCATACAGGAGATATCTTTATATTATTATATACAATATATTATGTCACCATCATACAGGAGATATCTTTATATTATTATATACAATATATTATGTCCCCATCATACAGGAGATATCTTTATATTATTATATACAATATATTATGTCCCCATCATACAGGAGATATCTTTATATTATTATATACAATATATTATGTCACCATCATACAGGAGATATCTTTATATTATTATATACAATATATTGTGTCACCATCATACAGGAGATATCTTTATATTATTATATACAATATATTATGTCACCATCATACAGGAGATATCTTTATATTATTATATACAATATATTATGTCACCATCATACAGGAGATTTCTTTATATTATTATATACAATATATTATGTCCCCATCATACAGGAGATATCTTTATATTATTATATTATATACAATATATTATGTCTCCATCATACAGCAGATATCTTTATATTATTATATACAATATATTATGTCACCATCATACAGGAGATATCTTTATATTATTATATACAATATATTATGTCACCATCATACAGGAGATATATTCATATTATTATATACAATATATTATGTCCCCATCATACAGGAAATATCTTTATATTATTATATTATATACAATATATTATGTCACCATCATACAGGAGATATCTTTATATTATTATATTATATACAATATATTATGTCTCCTTCATACAGGAGATATCTTTATATTATTATATACAATATATTATGTCCCCATCATACAGGAGATATCATTATATTATTATATACAATATATTATGTCACCATCATACAGGAGATATCTTTATATTATTATATACAATATATTATGTCACCATCATACAGGAGATATATTCATATTATTATATACAATATATTATGTCCCCATCATACAGGAAATATCTTTATATTATTATATTATATACAATATATTATGTCACCATCATACAGGAGATATCTTTATATTATTATATTATATACAATATATTATGTCTCCATCATACAGGAGATATCTTTATATTATTATATTATATACAATATATTATGTCTCCATCATACAGGAGAGATCTTTATATTATTATATACAATATATTATGTCACCATCATACAGGAGATATCTTTATATTATTATATACAATATATTATGTCACCATCATACAGGAGATATCTTTATATTATTATATACAATATATTATGTCCCCATCATACAGGAAATATCTTTATATTATTATATACAATATATTATGTCCCCATCATACAGGAGATATCTTTATATTATTATATTATATACAATATATTATGTCTCCATCATACAGGAGATATCTTTATATTATTATATACAATATATTATGTCCCCATCATACAGGAGATATCATTATATTATTATATACAATATATTATGTCACCATCATACAGGAGATATCTTTATATTATTATATACAATATATTATGTCACCATCATACAGGAGATATATTCATATTATTATATACAATATATTATGTCCCCATCATACAGGAAATATCTTTATATTATTATATTATATACAATATATTATGTCACCATCATACAGGAGATATCTTTATATTATTATATTATATACAATATATTATGTCTCCATCATACAGGAGATATCTTTATATTATTATATTATATACAATATATTATGTCTCCATCATACAGGAGAGATCTTTATATTATTATATACAATATATTATGTCACCATCATACAGGAGATATCTTTATATTATTATATACAATATATTATGTCACCATCATACAGGAGATATCTTTATATTATTATATACAATATATTATGTCCCCATCATACAGGAAATATCTTTATATTATTATATACAATATATTATGTCCCCATCATACAGGAGATATCTTTATATTATTATATACAATATATTATGTCCCCATCATACAGGAGATATCTTTATATTATTATATTATATACAATATATTATGTCTCCATCATACAGCAGATATCTTTATATTATTATATACAATATATTATGTCCCCATCATACAGGAAATATCTTTATATTATTATATACAATATATTATGTCACCATCATACAGGAGATATCTTTATATTATTATATACAATATATTATGTCACCATCATACAGGAGATATCTTTATATTATTATATACAATATATTATGTCCCCATCATACAGGAAATATCTTTATATTATTATATACAATATATTATGTCCCCATCATACAGGAGATATCTTTATATTATTATATACAATATATTATGTCACCATCATACAGGAGATATCTTTATATTATTATATTATATACAATATATTATGTCCCCATCATACAGGAGATATCTTTATATTATTATATACAATATATTATGTCCCCATCATACAGGAGATATCTTTATATTATTATATACAATATATTATGTCTCCATCATACAGCAGATATCTTTATATTATTATATACAATATATTATGTCCCCATCATACAGGAGATATCTTTATATTATTATTATTATATACATTATATTATGTCCCCATCATACAGGAGATATCTTTATATTATTATATACAATATATTATATCACCATCATACAGGAGATATCTTTATATTATTATATACAATATATTATATCACCATCATACAGGAGATATCTTTATATTATTATATTATATACAATATATTATGTCACCATCATACAGGAGATATCTTTATATTATTATATACAATATATTATGTCACCATCATACAGGAGATATCTTTATATTATTATATACAATATATTATGTCACCATCATACAGGAGATATCTTTATATTATTATATTATTATATACAATATATTATGTCACCATCATACAGGAGATATCTCTATATTATTATATACAATATATTATGTCACCATCATACAGGAGATATCTTTATATTATATACAACATATTATGTCACCGTCATACAGGAGATATCTTTATATTATTATATTATTATATACAATATATTATGTCACCATCATACAGGAGATATCTTTATATTATATACAATATATTATGTCACCATCATACAGGAGATATCTCTATATTATTATATACAATATATTATGTCACCATCATACAGGAGATATCTTTATATTATTATATACAATATATTATGTCACCATCATACAGGAGATATCTTTATATTATTATATACAATATATTATGTCACCATCATACAGGAGATATCTTTATATTATTATATACAATATATTATGTCACCATCATACAGGAGATATCTTTATATTATTATATACAATATTTTATGTTCCCATCATACAGGAGATATCTTTATATTATTATATACAATATATTATGTCCCCATCATACAGGAAATATCTTTATATTATTATATACAATATATTATGTCTCCATCATACAGGAGATATCTTTATATTATTATATACAATATATTATGTCACCATCATACAGGAGATATCTTTATATTATTATATTATATACAATATATTATGTCACCATCATACAGGAGATATCTTTATATTATTATATACAATATATTATGTCCCCATCATACAGGAGATATCTTTATATTATTATATACAATATATTATGTCACCATCATACAGGAGATATCTTTATATTATTATATACAATATATTATGTCACCATCATACAGGAGATATCTCTATATTATTATATACAATATATTATGTCACCATCATACAGGAGATATCTTTATATTATTATATACAATATATTATGTCTCCATCATACAGGAGATATCTTTATATTATTATATACAATATATTATGTCACCATCATACAGGAGATATCTTTATATTATTATATACAATATATTATGTCTCCATCATACAGGAGATATCTTTATATTATTATATTATATACAATATATTATGTCTCCATCATACAGCAGATATCTTTATATTATTATATACAATATATTATGTCCCCATCATACAGGAGATATCTTTATATTATTATTATTATATACATTATATTATGTCCCCATCATACAGGAGATATCTTTATATTATTATATACAATATATTATATCACCATCATACAGGAGATATCTTTATATTATTATATACAATATATTATATCACCATCATACAGGAGATATCTTTATATTATTATATTATATACAATATATTATGTCACCATCATACAGGAGATATCTTTATATTATTATATACAATATATTATGTCACCATCATACAGGAGATATCTTTATATTATTATATACAATATATTATGTCACCATCATACAGGAGATATCTTTATATTATTATATTATTATATACAATATATTATGTCACCATCATACAGGAGATATCTCTATATTATTATATACAATATATTATGTCACCATCATACAGGAGATATCTTTATATTATATACAACATATTATGTCACCGTCATACAGGAGATATCTTTATATTATTATATTATTATATACAATATATTATGTCACCATCATACAGGAGATATCTTTATATTATATACAATATATTATGTCACCATCATACAGGAGATATCTCTATATTATTATATACAATATATTATGTCACCATCATACAGGAGATATCTTTATATTATTATATACAATATATTATGTCACCATCATACAGGAGATATCTTTATATTATTATATACAATATTTTATGTTCCCATCATACAGGAGATATCTTTATATTATTATATACAATATATTATGTCACCATCATACAGGAGATATCTCTATATTATTATATACAATATATTATGTCACCATCATACAGGAGATATCTTTATATTATTATATACAATATATTATGTCTCCATCATACAGGAGATATCTTTATATTATTATATACAATATATTATGTCACCATCATACAGGAGATATCTTTATATTATTATATACAATATATTATGTCTCCATCATACAGGAGATATCTTTATATTATTATATACAATATATTATGTCACCATCATACAGGAGATATCTTTATATACAATATATTATGTCCCCATCATACAGGAGATATCTTTATATTATTATATTATATACAATATATTATGTCACCATCATACAGGAGATATTATTATATTATTATATTATATACAATATATTATGTCACCATCATACAGGAGATATCTTTATATTATATACAATATATTATGTCCCCATCATACAGGAGATATCTTTATATTATTATATACAATATATAATGTCACCATCATACAGGAGATATCTTTATATTATTATATACAATATATTATGTCCCCATCATACAGGAGATATCTTTATATTATTATATACAATATATTATGTCCCCATCATACAGGAGATATCTTTATATTATTATATACAATATATTATGTCCCCATCATACAGGAGATATCTTTATATTATTATATACAATATATTACGTCCCCATCATACAGGAGATATCTTTATATTATTATATACAATATATTATGTCACCATCATACAGGAGACGTCTTTATATTATTATATACAATATATTATGTCACCATCATACAGGAGATATCTTTATATTATTATATACAATATATTAAGTCACCATCATACAGGAGATATCTTTATATTATATACAATATATTATGTCACCATCATACAGGAGATATCTTTATATTATTATATACAATATATTATGTCACCATCATACAGGAGATATCTTTATATTATTATATACAATATATTATGTCACCATCATACAGGAAATATCTTTATATTATTATATACAATATATTATGTCACCATCATACAGGAGATATCTTTATATTATTATATTATATACAATATATTATGTCACCATCATACAGGAGATATCTTTATATTATTATTATTATATACAATATATTATGTCCCCATCATACAGGAGATATCTTTATATTATTATATACAATATATTATATCACCATCATACAGGAGATATCTTTATATTATTATATACAATATATTATATCACCATCATACAGGAGATATCTTTATATTATTATATTATATACAATATATTATGTCACCATCATACAGGAGATATCTTTATATTATTATATACAATATATTATGTCACCATCATACAGGAGATATCTTTATATTATTATATACAATATATTATGTCACCATCATACAGGAGATATCTTTATATTATTATATACAATATATTATGTCACCATCATACAGGAGATATCTTTATATTATTATATTATATACAATATATTATGTCACCATCATACAGGAGATATCTTTATATTATTATTATTATATACAATATATTATGTCCCCATCATACAGGAGATATCTTTATATTATTATATACAATATATTATATCACCATCATACAGGAGATATCTTTATATTATTATATACAATATATTATATCACCATCAT
The DNA here is from genome assembly GCF_029499605.1 of Hyla sarda. NCBI lineage: Eukaryota > Metazoa > Chordata > Amphibia > Anura > Hylidae > Hyla > Hyla sarda. Next base: position 279,565 of record NW_026610142.1, on the reverse strand, counting down.
ACAGGAGATATCTTTATATTATTATATTATATACAATATATTATGTCACCATCATACAGGAGATATCTTTATATTATTATATACAATATATTATGTCACCATCATACAGGAGATATCTTTATATTATTATATACAATATATTATGTCCCCATCATACAGGAGATATCTTTATATTATATTATATACAATATATTATGTCCCCATCATACAGGAGATATCTTTATATTATTATATACAATATATTATGTCACCATCATACAGGAGATATCTTTATATTATTATATACAATATATTATGTCACCATCATACAGGAGATATCTTTATATTATTATATACAATATATTATGTCACCATCATACAGGAGATATCTTTATATTATTATATACAATATATTATGTCACCATCATACAGGAGATATCTTTATATACAATATATTATGTCCCCATCATACAGGAGATATCTTTATATTATTATATTATATACAATATATTATGTCACCATCATACAGGAGATATTATTATATTATTATATTATATACAATATATTATGTCACCATCATACAGGAGATATCTTTATATTATATACAATATATTATGTCCCCATCATACAGGAGATATCTTTATATTATTATATACAATATATAATGTCACCATCATACAGGAGATATCTTTATATTATTATATACAATATATTATGTCACCATCATACAGGAGATATCTTTATATTATTATATACAATATTTTATGTCCCCATCATACAGGAGATATCTTTATATTATTATATACAATATATTATGTCCCCATCATACAGGAGATATCTTTATATTATTATATACAATATATTATGTCCCCATCATACAGGAGATATCTTTATATTATTATATACAATATATTATGTCACCATCATACAGGAGACGTCTTTATATTATTATATACAATATATTATGTCACCATCATACAGGAGATATCTTTATATTATTATATACAATATATTATGTCACCATCATACAGGAGATATCTTTATATTATATACAATATATTATGTCACCATCATACAGGAGATATCTTTATATTATTATATACAATATATTATGTCACCATCATACAGGAGATATCTTTATATTATTATATACAATATATTATGTCACCATCATACAGGAGATATCTTTATATTATATACAATATATTATGTCACCATCATACAGGAGATATCTTTATATTATTATATACAATATATTATGTCACCATCATACAGGAGATATCTTTATATTATTATATACAATATATTATGTCACCATCATACAGGAGATATCTTTATATTATTATATTATATACAATATATTATGTCACCATCATACAGGAGATATCTTTATATTATTATATACAATATATTATGTCCCCATCATACAGGAGATATCTTTATATTATTATATACAATATATTATGTCCCCATCATACAGGAGATATCTTTATATTATTATATACAATATATTATGTCCCCATCATACAGGATATATCTTTATATTATTATATACAATATATTATGTCCCCATCATACAGGAGATATCTTTATATTATTATATACAATATATTATGTCCCCATCATACTGGAGATATCTTTATATTATTATATACAATATATTATATCACCATCATACAGGAGATATCTTTATATTATTATATTATATACAATATATTATGTCACCATCATACAGGAGATATCTTTATATTATTATATACAATATATTATGTCCCCATCATACAGGAGATATCTTTATATTATTATATACAATATATTATGTCCCCATCATACAGGAGATATCTTTATATTATTATACACAATATATTATGTCACCATCATACAGGAGATATCTTTATATTATTATATACAATATATTGTCACGATGCCGGCTGGCAGGTAGTGGATCCTCTGTGCCAGAGAGGGATTGGCGTGGACCGTGCTAGTGGACCGGTTCTAAGCCACTACTGGTTTTCACCAGAGCCCGCCGCAAAGCGGGATGGTCTTGCTGCGGCGGTAGTGACCAGGTCGTATCCACTAGCAACGGCTCACCTCTCTGGCTGCTGAAGATAGGCGCGGTACAAGGGAGTAGGCAGAAGCAAGGTCGGACGTAGCAGAAGGTCGGGGCAGGCAGCAAGGATCGTAGTCAGGGGCAACGGCAGGAGGTCTGGAACACAGGCTAGGAACACACAAGGAACGCTTTCACTGGCACAATGGCAACAAGATCCGGCAAGGGAGTGCAGGGGAAGTGAGGTGATATAGGGAAGTGCACAGGTGAACACACTAATTGGAACCACTGCGCCAATCAGCGGCGCAGTGGCCCTTTAAATCGCAGAGACCCGGCGCGCGCGCGCCCTAGGGAGCGGGGCCGCGCGCGCCGGGACAGAACAGACGGAGAGCGAGTAAGGTACGGGAGCCGGGGTGCGCATCGCGAGCGGGCGCTACCCGCATCGCGAATCGCATCCCGGCTGGCAGCGGAATCGCAGCGCCCCGGGTCAGAGGATGTGACCGGAGCGCTGCAGCAGGGAGAGTGAAGTGAGCGCTCCGGGGAGGAGCGGGGACCCGGAGCGCTCGGCGTAACAGTACCCCCCCCCTTGGGTCTCCCCCTCTTCTTAGAGCCTGAGAACCTGAGGAGCAGACTTTTGTCTAGGATGTTGTCCTCAGGTTCCCAGGATCTCTCTTCAGGTCCACAGCCCTCCCAATCCACCAAAAAGAACCTTTTTCCTCTGACCGTCTTGGAGGCCAGTATCTCTTTCACTGAGAAGACGTCAGAAGAACCGGAGACAGGAGTGGGAGAAACTAATTTGGGAGAGAAACGGTTGATGATGAGTGGTTTAAGAAGAGAGACATGAAAGGCATTAGGAATACGGAGAGAAGGAGGAAGAAGAAGTTTGTAAGAGACAGGATTAATTTGGCACAAGACTTTGAAAGGACCAAGATAGCGTGGTCCCAGTTTGTAACTGGGGACACGAAAGCGGACATATTTAGCGGAGAGCCATACCTTGTCTCCGGGAGCAAAAATGGGGGGAGCTCTTCTTTTTTTATCGGCAAACTTTTTCATGCGAGATGAAGCCTGTAAAAGAGAATTTTGGGTCTCTTTCCATATGGTGGAAAGATCACGAGTCACTTCATCTACAGCGGGCAAACCAGAGGGCAAGGGAGTAGGGAGGGGGGGAAGAGGGTGACGGCCGTACACCACGAAAAATGGGGATTTGGAGGAAGATTCAGAGACTCTGAAGTTATACGAAAATTCGGCCCATGGTAGAAGATCTGCCCAGTCATCCTGGCGGGAGGAAACAAAATGGCGTAAATAATCACCCAGGACCTGGTTAATTCTTTCCACTTGCCCATTGGATTGAGGGTGATATGCAGAGGAAAAGTTTAATTTAATCTTGAGTTGTTTACAGAGAGCCCTCCAGAATTTAGACACGAATTGGACACCTCTATCCGAGACAATCTGCGTAGGCAACCCGTGAAGACGAAAAATGTGTACAAAAAATTGTTTAGCCAACTGAGGCGCAGAAGGAAGACCAGGAAGAGGGATGAAATGTGCCATTTTGGAGAATCGATCAACGACCACCCAAATAACAGTGTTGCCACGGGAAGGGGGTAAATCAGTAATAAAATCCATACCAATCAGAGACCAAGGCTGTTCGGGGACAGGCAGGGGATGAAGAAAACCAGCGGGCTTCTGGCGAGGAGTCTTATCCCGGGCACAGATAGTGCAGGCTCGCACAAAGTCCACAACATCCGTCTCCAGAGTCGGCCACCAATAGAAGCGGGAGATGAGTTGCACAGATTTCTTGATGCCCGCATGACCTGCGAGATGGGAGGAGTGACCCCATTTGAGGATTCCGAGGCGTTGGCGTGGAGAAACAAAGGTCTTTCCTGGAGGAGTCTGCCTGATGGAGGCAGGAGAAGTGGAGATCAGGCAGTCAGGTGGAATGATGTGTTGCGGAGAGAGTTCAACTTCTGAGGCATCCGAGGAACGAGAGAGAGCATCGGCCCTAATGTTCTTATCGGCAGGACGAAAGTGAATCTCAAAATTAAATCGGGCAAAGAACAGAGACCACCGGGCCTGGCGAGGATTCAGCCGTTGGGCAGACTGGAGGTAGGAGAGGTTCTTGTGGTCGGTGTAGATAATAACTGGAAATCTTGATCCCTCCAGCAGATGCCTCCATTCCTCAAGTGCTAATTTAATGGCTAGAAGCTCTCGATCCCCGATGGAGTAGTTCCTCTCCGCTGGAGAGAAGGTCCTAGAGAAAAAACCACAAGTGACAGCATGCCCGGAGGAATTTTTTTGTAGAAGAACAGCTCCAGCTCCCACTGAGGAGGCATCAACCTCCAATAGGAAGGGTTTGGAAGGGTCAGGTCTGGAGAGGACGGGAGCCGAAGAAAAGGCAGACTTGAGTCGTTTAAAGGCGTCTTCTGCTTGAGGAGGCCAGGACTTGGGATCAGCATTTTTTTGGGTTAAAGCCACGATAGGAGCCACAATGGTAGAAAAATGTGGAATAAATTGCCTGTAATAATTGGCGAACCCCAAAAAGCGTTGGATAGCACGGAGTCCGGAGGGGCGTGGCCAATCTAAGACGGCAGAGAGTTTGTCTGGATCCATCTGTAGTCCCTGGCCAGAGACCAAATATCCTAGAAAAGGAAGAGATTGGCATTCAAACAGACATTTCTCAATCTTGGCATAGAGTTGATTGTCACGAAGTCTCTGAAGAACCATACGGACATGCTGGCGGTGTTCTTCTAGATTGGCAGAAAAAATTAGGATATCGTCCAGATATACAACAACACAGGAGTATAAGAGATCACGAAAAATTTCATTGACAAAGTCTTGGAAGACGGCAGGGGCGTTGCACAGGCCAAAGGGCATGACCAGATACTCAAAGTGTCCATCTCTGGTGTTAAATGCCGTTTTCCACTCATCCCCCTCTCTGATGCGGATGAGGTTATAGGCGCCTCTTAAGTCCAATTTAGTAAAGATGTGGGCACCTTGGAGGCGATCAAAGAGTTCAGAGATGAGGGGTAAGGGGTAGCGGTTCTTAACCGTGATTTTATTAAGACCGCGGTAGTCAATGCAAGGACGTAGGGAGCCATCTTTTTTGGACACAAAGAAAAATCCGGCTCCGGCAGGAGAGGAGGATTTACGGATAAAGCCCTTTTTTAGATTCTCCTGGACGTATTCAGACATGGCAAGAGTCTCTGGGGCAGAGAGAGGATAAATTCTGCCCCGGGGTGGAGTAGTGCCCGGGAGGAGGTCGATAGGACAATCATAAGGCCTGTGAGGAGGTAGAGTCTCAGCTTGTTTTTTGCAGAAAACATCCGCGAAGTCCATATAGGCCTTAGGGAGACCGGTTACTGGAGGAACCACAGAGTTACGGCAAGGGTTACTGGGAACCGGTTTTAGACAGTTCTTGGAACAAGAGGACCCCCAACTCTTGATCTCCCCAGTGGACCAATCCAAGGTTGGGGAATGAAGTTGAAGCCAGGGAAGTCCAAGGAGAATTTCCGAGGTGCAATTGGGGAGGACCAAAAGTTCAATCCTCTCGTGATGAGATCCGATGCTCATAAGAAGGGGCTCCGTGCGGAAACGTATGGTACAGTCCAATCTTTCATTATTTACACAATTGATGTAGAGGGGTCTGGCGAGACTGGTCACCGGGATGTTGAACCTGTTGACGAGAGAGGCCAAAATAAAATTTCCTGCAGATCCAGAGTCCAAGAAGGCCACAGTAGAGAAGGAGAAGGCAGAGGCAGACATCCGCACAGGCACAGTAAGACGTGGAGAAGCAGAGTAGACATCAAGGACTGTTTCACCTTTGTGCGGAGTCAGCGTACGTCTTTCCAGGCGGGGAGGACGGATAGGACAATCCCTCAGGAAGTGTTCGGTACTAGCACAGTACAGGCAGAGGTTCTCCATACGGCGTCGTGTCCTCTCTTGAGGTGTCAGACAAGACCGGTCGACCTGCATAGCCTCCACGGCGGGAGGCACAGGAACAGATTGCAGGGGACCAGAGGAGAGAGGAGCCGAGGAGAAGAAACGCCTCGTGCGAACAGAGTCCATATCTTGGCGGAGTTCCTGACGCCTTTCGGAAAAACGCATGTCAATGCGAGTGGCTAGGTGAATAAGTTCATGTAGATTAGCAGGAATTTCTCGTGCGGCCAGAACATCTTTAATGTTGCTGGATAGGCCTTTTTTGAAGGTCGCGCAGAGGGCCTCATTATTCCAGGACAATTCTGAAGCAAGAGTACGGAATTGTACGGCATACTCGCCAACGGAAGAATTACCCTGGACCAGGTTCAACAGGGCAGTCTCAGCAGAAGAGGCTCGGGCAGGTTCCTCAAAGACACTTCGGATTTCCGAGAAGAAGGAGTGTACAGAGGCAGTGACGGGGTCATTGCGGTCCCAGAGCGGTGTGGCCCATGACAGGGCTTTTCCGGACAGAAGGCTGACTACGAAAGCCACCTTAGACCTTTCAGTGGGAAACAGGTCCGACATCATCTCCAGATGCAGGGAACATTGGGAAAGAAAGCCACGGCAAAACTTAGAGTCCCCATCAAATTTATCCGGCAAGGATAGGCGTAGCCCAGGAGCGGCCACTCGCTGCGGAGGAGGTGCAGGAGCTGGCGGAGGAGATGACTGCTGAAGCTGTGGTAGTAACTGTTGTAGCATAACGGTCAGTTGAGACAGCTGTTGGCCTTGTTGCGCTATCTGATGTGACTGCTGGGCGACCACCGTGGTGAGGTCAGCGACAACTGGCAGAGGAACTTCAGCGGGATCCATGGCCGGATCTACTGTCACGATGCCGGCTGGCAGGTAGTGGATCCTCTGTGCCAGAGAGGGATTGGCGTGGACCGTGCTAGTGGACCGGTTCTAAGCCACTACTGGTTTTCACCAGAGCCCGCCGCAAAGCGGGATGGTCTTGCTGCGGCGGTAGTGACCAGGTCGTATCCACTAGCAACGGCTCACCTCTCTGGCTGCTGAAGATAGGCGCGGTACAAGGGAGTAGGCAGAAGCAAGGTCGGACGTAGCAGAAGGTCGGGGCAGGCAGCAAGGATCGTAGTCAGGGGCAACGGCAGAAGGTCTGGAACACAGGCTAGGAACACACAAGGAACGCTTTCACTGGCACAATGGCAACAAGATCCGGCAAGGGAGTGCAGGGGAAGTGAGGTGATATAGGGAAGTGCACAGGTGAACACACTAATTGGAACCACTGCGCCAATCAGCGGCGCAGTGGCCCTTTAAATCGCAGAGACCCGGCGCGCGCGCGCCCTAGGGAGCGGGGCCGCGCGCGCCGGGACAGAACAGACGGAGAGCGAGTAAGGTACGGGAGCCGGGGTGCGCATCGCGAGCGGGCGCTACCCGCATCGCGAATCGCATCCCGGCTGGCAGCGGAATCGCAGCGCCCCGGGTCAGAGGATGTGACCGGAGCGCTGCAGCAGGGAGAGTGAAGCGAGCGCTCCGGGGAGGAGCGGGGACCCGGAGCGCTCGGCGTAACATATATTATGTCCCCATCATACAGGAGATATCTTTATATTATTATATACAATATATTATGTCCCCATCATACAGGAGATATCTTTATATTATTATATACAATATATTATGTCACCATCATACAGGAGATATCTTTATATTATTATATACAATATATTATGTCACCATCATACAGGTGATATCTTTATATTATTATATACAATATATTATGTCACCATCATACAGGAGATATCTTTATATTATTATATACAATATATTATGTCACCATCATACAGGAGATATCTTTATATTATTATATTATATACAATATATTATGTCCCCATCATACAGGAGATATCTTTATATTATTATATACAATATATTATGTCACCATCATACAGGAGATATCTTTATATTATTATATACAATATATTATGTCACCATCATACAGGAGATATCTTTATATTATTATATACAATATATTATGTCACCATCATACAGGAGATATCTTTATATTATTATATTATATACAATATATTATGTCCCCATCATACAGGAGATATCTTTATATTATTATATACAATATATTATGTCCCCATACGGCATATATTACATACAGGAGATATCTTTATATTATTATATACAATATATTATGTCCCCATCATACAGGAGATATCTTTATATTATTATATACAATATATTACGTCCCCATCATACAGGAGATATCTTTATATTATTATATACAATATATTATGTCACCATCATACAGGAGACGTCTTTATATTATTATATACAATATATTATGTCACCATCATACAGGAGATATCTTTATATTATTATATACAATATATTATGTCACCATCATACAGGAGATATCTTTATATTATATACAATATATTATGTCACCATCATACAGGAGATATCTTTATATTATTATATACAATATATTATGTCACCATCATACAGGAGATATCTTTATATTATTATATACAATATATTATGTCACCATCATACAGGAGATATCTTTATATTATATACAATATATTATGTCACCATCATACAGGAGATATCTTTATATTATTATATACAATATATTATGTCACCATCATACAGGAGATATCTTTATATTATTATATACAATATATTATGTCACCATCATACAGGAGATATCTTTATATTATTATATTATATACAATATATTATGTCACCATCATACAGGAGATATCTTTATATTATTATATACAATATATTATGTCCCCATCATACAGGAGATATCTTTATATTATTATATACAATATATTATGTCCCCATCATACAGGAGATATCTTTATATTATTATATACAATATATTATGTCCCCATCATACAGGAGATATCTTTATATTATTATATACAATATATTATATCACCATCATACAGGAGATATCTTTATATTATTATATTATATACAATATATTATGTCCCCATCATACAGGAGATATCTTTATATTATTATATACAATATATTATGTCCCCATCATACAGGAGATATCTTTATATTATTATATACAATATATTATGTCCCCATCATACAGGAGATATCTTTATATTATTATATACAATATATTATGTCACCATCATACAGGAGATATCTTTATATTATTATATACAATATATTATGTCCCCATCATACAGGAGATATCTTTATATTATTATATACAATATATTATGTCCCCATCATACAGGAGATATCTTTATATTATTATATACAATATATTATGTCACCATCATACAGGAGATATCTTTATATTATTATATACAATATATTATGTCACCATCATACAGGTGATATCTTTATATTATTATATACAATATATTATGTCACCATCATACAGGAGATATCTTTATATTATTATATACAATATATTATGTCACCATCATACAGGAGATATCTTTATATTATTATATTATATACAATATATTATGTCCCCATCATACAGGAGATATCTTTATATTATTATATACAATATATTATGTCACCATCATACAGGAGATATCTTTATATTATTATATTATATACAATATATTATGTCCCCATCATACAGGAGATATCTTTATATTATTATATACAATATATTATGTCCCCATCATACAGGAGATATCTTTATATTATTATATACAATATATTATGTCACCATCATACAGGAGATATGTTTATATTATTATATACAATATATTATGTCACCATCATACAGGAGATATCTTTATATTATTATATACAATATATTATGTCACCATCATACAGGAGATATCTTTATATTATTATATACAATATATTATGTCCCCATCATACAGGAGATATCTTTATATTATTATATACAATATATTATGTCACCATCATACAGGAGATATCTTTATATTATTATATTATATACAATATATTATGTCACCATCATACAGGAGACATCTTTATATTATTATATTATATACAATATATTATGTCACCATCATACAGGGGATATCTTTATATTATTATATACAATATATTATGTCCCCATCATACAGGAGATATCATTATATTATTATATACAATATATTATGTCACCATCATACAGGAGATATCTTTATATTATTATATTATATACAATATATTATGTCACCATCATACAGGAGACATCTTTATATTATTATATTATATACAATATATTATGTCACCATCATACAGGAGATATCTTTATATTATTATATACAATATATTATGTCCCCATCATACAGGAGATATCTTTATATTATTATATTATATACAATATATTATGTCACCATCATACAGGAGACATCTTTATATTATTATATTATATACAATATATTATGTCACCATCATACAGGAGATATCTTTATATTATTATATACAATATATTATGTCCCCATCATACAGGAGATATCTTTATATTATTATATTATATACAATATATTATGTCACCATCATACAGGAGATATCATTATATTATATACAATATATTATGTCCCCATCATACAGGAGATATCTTTATATTATTATATACAATATATTATGTCCCCATCATACAGGAGATATCTTTATATTATTATATACAATATATTATGTCACCATCATACAGGAGATATCTTTATATTATTATATACAATATATTATGTCCCCATCATACAGGAGATATCTCTATATTATTATATACAATATATTATGTCACCATCATACAGGAGATATCTTTATATTATTATATACAATATATTATGTCACCATCATTCAGGAGATATCTTTATATTATTATATACAATATATTATGTCCCCATCATACAGGAGATATCTTTATATTATTATATACAATATATTATGTCACCATCATACAGGAGATATCTTTATATTATTATATACAATATATTATGTCACCATCATACAGGAGATATCTTTATATTATTATATACAATATATTATGTCCCCATCATACAGGAGATATCTTTATATTATTATATACAATATATTATGTCACCATCATACAGGAGATATCTTTATATTATTATATACAATATATTATGTCACCATCATACAGGAGATATCTTTATATTATTATATACAATATATTATGTCCCCATTATACAGGAGATATCTTTATATTATTATATACAATATATTATGTCCCCATCATACAGGAGATATCTTTATATTATTATATACAATATATTATGTCACCATCATACAGGAGATATCTTTATATTATTATATTATATACAATATATTATGTCACCATCATACAGGAGATATCTTTATATTATTATATACAATATATTATGTCACCATCATACAGGAGATATCTTTAGATTATTATATACAATATATCATGTCACCATCATACAGGAGATATCTTTATATTATTATATACAATATATTATGTCACCATCATACAGGAGATATCTTTATATTATTATATACAATATATTATGTCCCCATCATACAGGAGATATCTTTATATTATTATATACAATATATTATGTCCCCATCATACAGGAGATATCTTTATATTATTATATACAATATATTATGTCCCCATCATACAGGAGATATCTTTATATTATTATATACAATATATTATATCACCATCATACAGGAGATATCTTTATATTATTATATACAATATATTATGTCCCCATCATACAGGAGATATCTTTATATTATTATATACAATATATTATGTCACCATCATACAGGAGATATCTTTATATTATTATATACAATATATTATGTCCCCATCATACAGGAGATATCTTTATATTATTATATACAATATATTATGTCACCATCATACAGGAGATATCTTTATATTATTATATACAATATATTATGTTCCCATCATACAGGAGACGTCTTTATATTATTATATTATATACAATATATTATGTCACCATCATCCAGGAGATATCTTTATATTATTATATTATATACAATATATTATGTCACCATCATACAGGAGATATCTTTATATTATTATATACAATATATTATGTCACCATCATACAGGAGATATCTTTATATTATTATATACAATATATTATGTCCCCATCATACAGGTGATATCTTTATATTATTATATACAATATATTATGTCACCATCATACAGGAGATATCTTTATATTATTATATACAATATATTATGTCACCATCATACAGGAGATATCTATATATTATTATATACAATATATTATGTCCCCATCATACAGGAGATATCTTTATATTATTATATACAATATATTATGTCCCCATCATACAGGAGATATCTTTGGATTATTATATACAATATATTATGTCACCATCATACAGGAGATATCTTTATATTATTATATACAATATATTATGTCACCATCATACAGGAGAGATCTTTATATTATTATATACAATATATTATGTCATCATCATACAGGAGATATCTTTATATTATTATATTATATACAATATATTATGTCACCATCATACAGGATATATCTTTATATTATTATATTATATACAATATATTATGTCACCATCATACAGGAGATATCTTTATATTATTATATACAATATATTATGTCCCCATCATACAGGAGATATCTTTGGATTATTATATACAATATATTATGTCACCATCATACAGGAGATATCTTTATATTATTATATACAATATATTATGTCCCCATCATACAGGAGATATCTTTGGATTATTATATACAATATATTATGTCACCATCATACAGGAGATATCTTTATATTATTATATACAATATATTATGTCACCATCATACAGGAGAGATCTTTATATTATTATATACAATATATTATGTCATCATCATACAGGAGATATCTTTATATTATTATATTATATACAATATATTATGTCACCATCATACAGGATATATCTTTATATTATTATATTATATACAATATATTATGTCACCATCATACAGGAGATATCTTTATATTATTATATACAATATATTATGTCACCATCATACAGGAGATATCTTTATATTATTATATACAATATATTATGTCCCCATCATACAGGAGATATCTTTATATTATTATATACAATATATTATGTCACCATCATACAGGAAATATCTTTATATTATTATATTATATACAATATATTATGTCACCATCATACAGGAGATATCTTTATATTATTATATACAATATATTATGTCACCATCATACACGAGATATCTTTATATTTTTGTATACAATATATTATGTCACCATCATACAGGTGATATCTTTATATTATTATATACAATATATTATGTCACCATCATACAGGAGATATCTTTATATTATATTATTATATACAATATATTATGTCCCCATCATACAGGAGATATCATTATATTATTATATACAATATATTATGTCACCATCATACAGGAGATATCTTTATATTATTATATACAATATATTATGTCACCATCATACAGGAGATATCTTTATATTATTATATACAATATATTATGTCACCATCATACAGGAGATATCTTTATATTATTATATACAATATATTATGTCCCCATCATACAGGAGATATCTCTATATTATTATATACAATATATTATGTCACCATCATACAGGAGATATCTTTATATTATATACAATATATTATGTCACCATCATACAGGAGATATCTTTATATTATTATATACAATATATTATGTCCCCATCATACAGGAGATATCTTTATATTATTATATACAATATATTATGTCACCATCATACAGGAGATATCTTTATATTATTATATACAATATATTATGTCACCATCATACAGGAGATATCTCTATATTAATATATTATATACAATATATTATGTCACCATCATACAGGAGATATCTTTATATTATTATATACAATATATTATGTCACCATCATACAGGAGATATCTTTATATTATATACAATATATTATGTCACCATCATACAGGATATATCTTTATATTATTATATTATATACAATATATTATGTCACCATCATACAGGAGATATCTTTATATTATATACAATATATTATGTCACCATCATACAGGAGATATCTTTATATTATTATATTATATACAATATATTATGTCCCCATCATACAGGAGATATCTTTATATTATTATATTATATACAATATATTATGTCACCATCATACAGGAGATATCTTTATATTATTATATACAATATATTATGTCACCATCATACAGGAGATATCTTTATATTATTATATACAATATATTATGTCACCATCATACAGGAGATATCTTTATATTATTATATACAATATATTATGTCCCCATCATACAGGAGATATCTTTATATTATTATATACAATATATTATGTCCCCATCATACAGGAGATATCTTTATATTATTATATACAATATATTATGTCACCATCATACAGGAGATATCTTTATATTATTATATACAATATATTATGTCACCATCATACAGGTGATATCTTTATATTATTATATACAATATATTATGTCACCATCATACAGGAGATATCTTTATATTATTATATACAATATATTATGTCACCATCATACAGGAGATATCTTTATATTATTATATTATATACAATATATTATGTCACCATCATACAGGAGATATCTTTATATTATTATATACAATATATTATGTCACCATCATACAGGATATATCTTTATATTATTATATTATATACAATATATTATGTCACCATCATACAGGAGATTTCTTTATATTATTATATACAATATATTATGTCCCCATCATACAGGAGATATCTTTATATTATTATATACAATATATTATGTCACCATCATACAGGAGATATCTTTATATTATTATATACAATATATTATGTCACCATCATACAGGAGATATCTTTATATTATTATAATATATACAATATATTATGTCACCATCATACAGGAGATATCTTTATATTATTATATTATATACAATATATTATGTCACCATCATACAGGAGATATCTTTATATTATTATATACAATATATTATTTCACCATCATACAGGAGATATCTTTATATTATTATATACAATATATTATGTCACCATCATACAGGAGATATCTTTATATTATTATATACAATATATTATGTCCCCATCATACAGGAGATATCTTTATATTATTATATACAATATATTATGTCACCATCATACACGAGATATCTTTATATTATTATATACAATATATTATGTCCCCATCATACAGGTGATATCTTTATATTATTATATACAATATATTATGTCACCATCATACAGGAGATATCTTTATATTATTATATACAATATATTATGTCACCATCATACAGGAGATATCTTTATATTATTATATACAATATATTATGTCCCCATCATACAGGTGATATCTTTATATTATTATATACAATATATTATGTCACCATCATACAGGAAATATCTTTATATTATTATATTATATACAATATATTATGTCACCATCATACAGGAGATATCTTTATATTATTATATACAATATATTATGTCACCATCATACAGGAGATATCTTTATATTATTATATACAATATATTATGTCACCATCATACAGGAGATATCTTTATATTATTATATACAATATATTATGTCCCCATCATACAGGTGATATCTTTATATTATTATATACAATATATTATGTCCCCATCATACAGGAGATATCTTTATATTATTATATACAATATATTATGTCACCATCATACAGGAGATATCTTTATATTATTATATACAATATATTATGTCACCATCATACAGGAGAGATCTTTATATTATTATATACAATATATTATGTCATCATCATACAGGAGATATCTTTATATTATTATATTATATACAATATATTATGTCACCATCATACAGGATATATCTTTATATTATTATATTATATACAATATATTATGTCACCATCATACAGGAGATATCTTTATATTATTATATACAATATATTATGTCCCCATCATACAGGAGATATCTTTATATTATTATATACAATATATTATGTCACCATCATACAGGAAATATCTTTATATTATTATATTATATACAATATATTATGTCACCATCATACAGGTGATATCTTTATATTATTATATACAATATATTATGTCACCATCATACACGAGATATCTTTATATTATTATATACAATATATTATGTCACCATCATACAGGAGATATCTTTATATTATTATATACAATATATTATGTCACCATCATACACGAGATATCTTTATATTTTTGTATACAATATATTATGTCACCATCATACAGGTGATATCTGTTACGCCGAGCGCTCCGGGTCCCCGCTCCTCCCCGGAGCGCTCGCTACACTTCCCTCACTGCAGCGCCCCGGTCGGTTCCACGGACCCGGGGCGCTGCGTTACCACCTCCGGCCGGGATGCGATTCGCGATGCGGGTAGCGCCCGCTCGCGATGCGCACCCCGGCTCCCGTACCTGACTCGCTCCCCGTCAGTTCTGTCCCGGCGCGCGCGGCCCCGCTCCCTAGGGCGCGCGCGCGCCGGGTCTTTGCGATTTAAAGGGCCACTGCACCGCTGATTGGTGCAGTGGTTCCAATTAGTGTTTACACCTGTGCACTTCCCTATATCACCTCACTTCCCCTTCACTCCCTCGCCGGATCTTGTTGCCCTAGTGCCAGTGAAAGCGTTCCTTGTGTGTTCCTTGCCTGTGATTCCAGACCTTCTGCCGTTGCCCCTGACTACGATCCTTGCTGCCTGCCCCGACCTTCTGCTACGTCCGACCTTGCTTCTGTCTACTCCCTTGTACCGCGCCTATCTTCAGCAGCCAGAGAGGTTGAGCCGTTGCTAGGGGATACGACCTGGTCACTACCGCCGCAGCAAGACCATCCCGCTTTGCGGCGGGCTCTGGTGAAAACCAGTAGTGACTTAGAACCGATCCTCTAGCACGGTCCACGCCAATCCCTCTCTGGCACAGAGGATCCACCACCTGCCAGCCGGCATCGTGACAGTAGATCCGGCCATGGATCCCGCTGAAGTTCCTCTGCCAGTTGTCGCTGACCTCACCACGGTGGTCGCCCAGCAGTCACAACAGATTGCGCAACAAGGCCAACAGCTGTCTCAACTGACTGTTATGCTACAACAGTTACTACCACAGCTCCAGCAATCATCTCCTCCGCCAGCTCCTGTACCTCCTCCGCAGCGAGTGGCCGCTTCTGGAATACGACTATCCTTGCCGGATAAATTTGATGGGGACTCTAAGTTTTGCCGTGGCTTTCTTTCCCAATGTTCATTACACTTGGAGATGATGTCGGACCAGTTCCCCACTGAAAGGTCTAAGGTGGCTTTCGTAGTCAGCCTGCTGTCTGGAAAAGCCCTGGCTTGGGCCACACCGCTCTGGGACCGCAATGACCCCGTCACTGCCTCTGTACACTCCTTCTTCTCGGAAATTCGAAGTGTCTTTGAGGAACCTGCCCGAGCCTCTTCTGCTGAGACTGCCCTGTTGAACCTGGTCCAGGGTAATTCTTCCGTTGGCGAGTATGCCGTACAGTTCCGTACCCTTGCTTCAGAATTATCCTGGAATAATGAGGCACTCTGCGCGACCTTTAAAAAAGGCCTATCCAGCAACATTAAAGATGTTCTGGCCGCACGAGAAATCCCTGCTAACCTACATGAACTCATCCATCTTGCCACTCGCATTGACATGCGTTTTTCCGAACGGCGTCAGGAGCTCCGCCAGGATATGGACTCTGTTCGCACGAGGCGTTTCTTCTCCCCGGCTCCTCTCTCCTCTGGTCCCCTGCAACCTGTTCCTGTGCCTCCCGCCGTGGAGGCTATGCAGGTCGACCGGTCTCGCCTGACACCCCAAGAGAGGACACGACGCCGCATGGAGAATCTCTGCCTGTACTGTGCTAGTACCGAACACTTCCTGAAGGATTGTCCTATCCGTCCTCCCCGCCTGGAAAGACGTCCGCTGACTCCGCACAAAGGTGAAACAGTCCTTGATGTCTACTCTGCTTCTCCACGTCTTACTGTGCCTGTGCGGATGTCTGCCTCTGCCTTCTCCTTCTCTGCTGTGGCCTTCTTGGACTCTGGATCTGCAGGAAATTTTATCCTGGCCTCTCTCGTCAACAGGTTCAACATCCCGGTGACCAGTCTCGCCAGACCCCTCTACATCAATTGTGTAAACAATGAAAGATTGGACTGTACTATACGTTTCCGCACGGAGCCCCTTCTAATGTGCATCGGATCTCATCACGAGAGGATTGAACTGTTGGTCCTCCCCAATTGCACTTCTGAAATCCTTCTTGGACTTCCCTGGCTTCAACTCCATTCCCCAATCCTGGATTGGTCCACTGGGGAGATCAAGAGTTGGGGGCCCTCTTGTTCCAAGGACTGCTTAAAACCGGTTCCCAGTAAACCTTGCCGTGTCCCTGTGCTTCCTCATGTAACCGGTCTCCCTAAGGCCTATATGGACTTTGCGGACGTTTTTTGCAAAAAACAAGCTGAGACTCTACCTCCTCACAGGCCTTATGATTGTCCCATTGACCTCCTCCCGGGCACTACTCCACCCCGGGGCAGAATCTATCCTCTGTCCGTCCCAGAGACTCTTGCCATGTCTGAATACGTCCAAGAAAATTTAAAAAAGGGCTTTATCCGTAAATCCTCCTCTCCTGCCGGAGCCGGATTTTTCTTTGTGTCCAAAAAAGATGGCTCTCTACGTCCTTGCATTGACTACCGCGGTCTTAATAAAATCACGGTTAAGAACCGCTACCCCCTACCCCTCATCTCTGAACTCTTTGATCGTCTCCAAGGTGCCCATATTTTTACCAAACTGGACTTAAGAGGTGCTTATAATCTCATCCGCATCAGAGAGGGGGATGAATGGAAAACGGCATTTAACACCAGAGATGGACACTTTGAGTATCTGGTCATGCCCTTTGGTCTATGCAACGCCCCTGCCGTCTTCCAAGACTTTGTTAATGAAATTTTTCGTGATCTCCTATACTCCTGTGTTGTTGTATATCTGGACGATATCCTGATTTTTTCTGCCAATCTTGAAGAACACCGCCAGCATGTCCGTATGGTTCTTCAGAGACTTCGTGATAATCAACTCTATGCCAAAATAGAGAAATGTCTGTTTGAATGCCAATCTCTTCCTTTTCTAGGATACTTGGTCTCTGGCCAGGGACTACAAATGGACCCAGATAAACTCTCTGCCGTCTTAGATTGGCCACGCCCCTCCGGACTCCGTGCCATCCAACGTTTTTTGGGGTTCGCCAATTATTACAGGCAATTTATTCCACATTTTTCTACCATTGTGGCTCCTATTGTGGCTTTAACAAAAAAAAATGCCGATCCCAAGTCTTGGCCTCCTCAAGCGGAAGACGCCTTTAAACGACTCAAGTCTGCCTTTTCTTCGGCTCCCGTGCTCTCCAGACCTGACCCATCTAAACCCTTCCTATTGGAGGTTGATGCCTCCTCAGTGGGAGCTGGAGCTGTCCTTCTACAAAAAAACTCTTCCGGGCATGCTGTTACTTGTGGTTTTTTTTCCAGGACCTTCTCTCCGGCGGAGAGGAACTACTCCATCGGGGATCGAGAGCTTCTAGCCATTAAATTAGCACTTGAGGAATGGAGGCATCTGCTGGAGGGATCAAGATTTCCAGTTATTATTTACACCGATCACAAGAACCTCTCCTACCTCCAGTCTGCCCAACGGCTGAATCCTCGTCAGGCCAGGTGGTCTCTGTTCTTTGCCCGATTTAATTTTGAAATTCACTTTCGGCCTGCTGATAAGAACATTAGGGCCGATGCTCTCTCTCGTTCCTCAGATGCCTCTGAAATTGAACTCTCTCCTCAACACATCATTCCTCCTGACTGCCTGATTTCCACTTCTCCAGCCTCCATCAGGCAAACTCCTCCAGGAAAGACCTTTGTTTCTCCACGCCAACGCCTTGGGATCCTCAAATGGGGTCACTCCTCCCATCTCGCAGGTCATGCGGGCATTAAGAAATCTGTGCAACTCATCTCTCGCTTCTATTGGTGGCCGACTCTTGAGACTGATGTGGTGGACTTTGTGCGAGCCTGCACTATCTGTGCCCGGGATAAGACTCCTCGCCAGAAGCCCGCTGGTTTTCTTCATCCTCTACCTGTCCCCGAACAACCTTGGTCTCTGATTGGTATGGATTTTATTACTGACTTACCCCCATCCCATGGCAACACTGTTATTTGGGTGGTCGTTGATCGATTCTCCAAAATGGCACATTTCATCCCTCTTCCTGGTCTTCCTTCAGCGCCTCAGTTGGCTAAACAATTTTTTGTACACATTTTTCGTCTTCACGGGTTGCCTACACAGATCGTCTCGGATAGAGGCGTCCAATTTGTGTCTAAATTCTGGAGGGCTCTCTGTAAACAACTCAAGATTAAATTAAATTTTTCTTCTGCATACCATCCTCAATCCAATGGACAAGTAGAGAGAATTAACCAGATCTTGGGTGACTATTTACGACATTTTGTTTCCTCCCGCCAGGATGACTGGGCAGATCTTCTACCTTGGGCCGAATTCTCGTATAATTTCAGAATCTCTGAATCTTCCTCCAAATCTCCGTTTTTCGTGGTGTACGGCCGTCACCCTCTTCCCCCCCTCCCTACCCCCTTGCCCTCTGGTCTGCCCGCTGTGGATGAAATTTCTCGTGATCTTTCCACCATATGGAAAGAGACCCAAAATTCTCTCTTACAGGCTTCTTCTCGCATGAAGAGATTCGCAGATAAGAAAAGAAGAGCTCCTCCCATTTTTTCCCCTGGAGACAAGGTATGGCTCTCCGCTAAATATGTCCGTTTCCGTGTCCCGAGCTATAAGTTGGGACCACGCTATCTTGGTCCTTTTAAAGTTTTGTGTCAAATTAATCCTGTCTCTTACAAACTTCTTCTTCCTCCTTCTCTTCGTATCCCTAATGCCTTTCACGTCTCTCTTCTTAAACCTCTCATCCTCAACCGTTTTTCTCCTAAATCTGTTCCTCCCACTCCTGTTTCCGGCTCCTCGGACATCTTCTCTGTCAAAGAGATCTTGGCCTCCAAAAAGGTCAGGGGAAGAACTTTTTTTTTAGTGGATTGGGAGGGTTGTGGTCCAGAAGAGAGGTCCTGGGAACCTGAGGACAATATCCTGGACAAAAGTCTGATCCTCAGGTTCTCAGGCCCCAAGAAGAGGGGGAGACCCAAGGGGGGGGGTACTGTTACGCCGAGCGCTCCGGGTCCCCGCTCCTCCCCGGAGCGCTCGCTACACTTCCCTCACTGCAGCGCCCCGGTCGGTTCCACGGACCCGGGGCGCTGCGTTACCACCTCCGGCCGGGATGCGATTCGCGATGCGGGTAGCGCCCGCTCGCGATGCGCACCCCGGCTCCCGTACCTGACTCGCTCCCCGTCAGTTCTGTCCCGGCGCGCGCGGCCCCGCTCCCTAGGGCGCGCGCGCGCCGGGTCTTTGCGATTTAAAGGGCCACTGCACCGCTGATTGGTGCAGTGGTTCCAATTAGTGTTTACACCTGTGCACTTCCCTATATCACCTCACTTCCCCTTCACTCCCTCGCCGGATCTTGTTGCCCTAGTGCCAGTGAAAGCGTTCCTTGTGTGTTCCTTGCCTGTGATTCCAGACCTTCTGCCGTTGCCCCTGACTACGATCCTTGCTGCCTGCCCCGACCTTCTGCTACGTCCGACCTTGCTTCTGTCTACTCCCTTGTACCGCGCCTATCTTCAGCAGCCAGAGAGGTTGAGCCGTTGCTAGGGGATACGACCTGGTCACTACCGCCGCAGCAAGACCATCCCGCTTTGCGGCGGGCTCTGGTGAAAACCAGTAGTGACTTAGAACCGATCCTCTAGCACGGTCCACGCCAATCCCTCTCTGGCACAGAGGATCCACCACCTGCCAGCCGGCATCGTGACAATATCTTTATATTATTATATACAATATATTATGTCACCATCATACAGGAGATATCTTTATATTATATTATTATATACAATATATTATGTCCCCATCATACAGGAGATATCATTATATTATTATATACAATATATTATGTCACCATCATACAGGAGATATCTTTATATTATTATATACAATATATTATGTCTCCATCATACAGGAGATATCTTTATATTATTATATTATATACAATATATTATGTCACCATCATACAGGAGATATCTTTATATTATTATATACAATATATTATGTCCCCATCATACAGGAGATATCTTTATATTATTATATACAATATATTATGTCACCATCATACAGGAGATATCTTTATATTATTATATACAATATATTATGTCACCATCATACAGGAGATATCTTTATATTATTATATACAATATATTATGTCCCCATCATACAGGTGATATCTTTATATTATTATATACAATATATTATGTCCCCATCATACAGGAGATATCTTTATATTATTATATACAATATATTATGTCACCATCATACAGGAGATATCTTTATATTATTATATACAATATATTATGTCACCATCATACAGGAGAGATCTTTATATTATTATATACAATATATTATGTCATCATCATACAGGAGATATCTTTATATTATTATATTATATACAATATATTATGTCACCATCATACAGGATATATCTTTATATTATTATATTATATACAATATATTATGTCACCATCATACAGGAGATATCTTTATATTATTATATACAATATATTATGTCCCCATCATACAGGAGATATCTTTATATTATTATATACAATATATTATGTCCCCATCATACAGGAGATATCTTTATATTATTATATACAATATATTATGTCACCATCATACAGGTGATATCTTTATATTATTATATACAATATATTATGTCACCATCATACACGAGATATCTTTATATTATTATATACAATATATTATGTCACCATCATACAGGAGATATCTTTATATTATTATATACAATATATTATGTCACCATCATACACGAGATATCTTTATATTTTTGTATACAATATATTATGTCACCATCATACAGGTGATATCTTTATATTATTATATACAATATATTATGTCACCATCATACAGGAGATATCTTTATATTATATTATTATATACAATATATTATGTCCCCATCATACAGGAGATATCATTATATTATTATATACAATATATTATGTCACCATCATACAGGAGATATCTTTATATTATTATATACAATATATTATGTCACCATCATACAGGAGATATCTTTATATTATTATATACAATATATTATGTCACCATCATACAGGAGATATCTTTATATTATTATATACAATATATTATGTCCCCATCATACAGGAGATATCTCTATATTATTATATACAATATATTATGTCACCATCATACAGGAGATATCTTTATATTATATACAATATATTATGTCACCATCATACAGGAGATATCTTTATATTATTATATACAATATATTATGTCCCCATCATACAGGAGATATCTTTATATTATTATATACAATATATTATGTCACCATCATACAGGAGATATCTTTATATTATTATATACAATATATTATGTCACCATCATACAGGAGATATCTCTATATTATTATATTATATACAATATATTATGTCACCATCATACAGGAGACATCTTTATATTATTATATACAATATATTATGTCACCATCATACAGGAGATATCTTTATATTATATACAATATATTATGTCACCATCATACAGGAGATATCTTTATATTATTATATTATATACAATATATTATGTCCCCATCATACAGGAGATATCTTTATATTATTATATTATATACAATATATTATGTCACCATCATACAGGAGATATCTTTATATTATTATATACAATATATTATGTCACCATCATACAGGAGATATCTTTATATTATTATATACAATATATTATGTCACCATCATACAGGAGATATCTTTATATTATTATATACAATATATTATGTCCCCATCATACAGGAGATATCTTTATATTATTATATACAATATATTATGTCCCCATCATACAGGAGATATCTTTATATTATTATATACAATATATTATGTCACCATCATACAGGAGATATCTTTATATTATTATATACAATATATTATGTCACCATCATACAGGTGATATCTTTATATTATTATATACAATATATTATGTCACCATCATACAGGAGATATCTTTATATTATTATATACAATATATTATGTCACCATCATACAGGAAATATCTTTATATTATTATATACAATATATTATGTCACCATCATACAGGAGATATCTTTATATTATTATATTATATACAATATATTATGTCACCATCATACAGGAGATATCTTTATATTATTATATACAATATATTATGTCACCATCATACAGGAGATATCTTTATATTATATACAATATATTATGTCCCCATCATACAGGAGATATCTTTATATTATTATATTATATACAATATATTATGTCACCATCATACAGGAGATTTCTTTATATTATTATATACAATATATTATGTCCCCATCATACAGGAGATATCTTTATATTATTATATACAATATATTATGTCACCATCATACAGGAGATATCTTTATATTATTATATACAATATATTATGTCACCATCATACAGGAGATATCTTTATATTATTATATACAATATATTATGTCACCATCATACAGGAGATATCTTTATATTATTATAATATATACAATATATTATGTCACCATCATACAGGAGATATCTTTATATTATTATATTATATACAATATATTATGTCACCATCATACAGGAGATATCTTTATATTATTATATACAATATATTATTTCACCATCATACAGGAGATATCTTTATATTATTATATACAATATATTATGTCACCATCATACAGGAGATATCTTTATATTATTATATACAATATATTATGTCCCCATCATACAGGAGATATCTTTATATTATTATATACAATATATTATGTCACCATCATACACGAGATATCTTTATATTATTATATACAATATATTATGTCACCATCATACAGGAGATATCTTTATATTATTATATACAATATATTATGTCCCCATCATACAGGTGATATCTTTATATTATTATATACAATATATTATGTCACCATCATACAGGAAATATCTTTATATTATTATATTATATACAATATATTATGTCACCATCATACAGGAGATATCTTTATATACAATATATTATGTCACCATCATACAGGAGATATCTTTATATTATTATATTATATACAATATATTATGTCACCATCATACAGGAGATATCTTTATATATTTATATACAATATATTATGTCCCCATCATACAGGAGATATCTTTATATTATTATATACAATATATTATATCACCATCATACAGGAGATATCTTTATATTATTATATTATATACAATATATTATGTCACCATCATACAGGAGATATCTTTATATTATTATATACAATATATTATGTCCCCATCATACAGGTGATATCTTTATATTATTATATACAATATATTATGTCACCATCATACAGGAAATATCTTTATATTATTATATTATATACAATATATTATGTCACCATCATACAGGAGATATCTTTATATTATTATATTATATACAATATATTATGTCACCATCATACAGGAGATATCTTTATATTATTATATTATATACAATATATTATGTCACCATCATACAGGAGATATCTTTATATTATTATATACAATATATTATGTCCCCATCATACAGGTGATATCTTTATATTATTATATACAATATATTATGTCACCATCATACAGGAAATATCTTTATATTATTATATTATATACAATATATTATGTCACCATCATACAGGAGATATCTTTATATTATTATATTATATACAATATATTATGTCACCATCATACAGGAGATATCTTTATATTATTATATACAATATATTATGTCACCATCATACAGGAGATATCTTTATATTATTATATACAATATATTATGTCCCCATCATACAGGAGATATCATTATATTATTATATACAATATATTATGTTCCCATCATACAGGAGATATCTTTATATTATTATATACAATATATTATGTCACCATCACACAGGAGATATCTTTATATTATATACAATATATTATGTCCCCATCATACAGGAGATATCTTTATATTATTATATACAATATATTATGTCACCATCACACAGGAGATATCTTTATATTATTATATTATATACAATATATTATGTCACCATCATACAGGAGATATCTTTATATTATTATATTATATACAATATATTATGTCCCCATCATACAGGAGATATCTTTATATTATTATATACAATATATTATGTCACCATCATACAGGAGATATCTTTATATTATTATATACAATATATTATGTCACCATCATACAGGAGATATCTTTATATTATTATATACAATATATTATGTCCCCATCATACAGGAGATATCTTTATATTATTATATACAATATATTATGTCACCATCATACAGGAGATATCTTTATATTATTATATACAATATATTATGTCACCATCATACAGGAGATATCTTTATATTATTATATACAATATATTATGTCACCATCATACAGGAGATATCTTTATATTATTATATACAATATATTATGTCACCATCATACAGGAGATATCTTTATATTATTATATACAATATATTATGTCACCATCATACAGGAGATATCTTTATATTATTATATACAATATATTATGTCACCATCATACAGGTGATATCTTTATATTATATACAATATATTATGTCCCCATCATACAGGAGATATCTTTATATTATTATATACAATATATTATGTCACCATCATACAGGAGATATCTTTATATTATTATATACAATATATTATGTCCCCATCATACAGGAGATATCTTTATATTATTATATACAATATATTATGTCCCCATCATACAGGAGATATCTTTATATTATTATATTATATACAATATATTATGTCTCCATCATACAGCAGATATCTTTATATTATTATATACAATATATTATGTCACCATCATACAGGAGATATCTTTATATTATTATATACAATATATTATGTCACCATCATACAGGAGATATATTCATATTATTATATACAATATATTATGTCCCCATCATACAGGAAATATCTTTATATTATTATATTATATACAATATATTATGTCACCATCATACAGGAGATATCTTTATATTATTATATTATATACAATATATTATGTCTCCATCATACAGGAGATATCTTTATATTATTATATACAATATATTATGTCCCCATCATACAGGAGATATCATTATATTATTATATACAATATATTATGTCACCATCATACAGGAGATATCTTTATATTATTATATACAATATATTATGTCCCCATCATACAGGAAATATCTTTATATTATTATATACAATATATTATGTCCCCATCATACAGGAGATATCTTTATATTATTATATACAATATATTATGTCCCCATCATACAGGAAATATCTTTATATTATTATATACAATATATTATGTCACCATCATACAGGAGATATCTTTATATTATTATATACAATATATTATGTCACCATCATACAGGAGATATCTATATATTATTATATTATATACAATATATTATGTCACCATCATACAGGAGATATCTTTATATTATTATATACAATATATTATGTCCCCATCATACAGGAAATATCTTTATATTATTATATACAATATATTATGTCCCCATCATACAGGAGATATCTTTATATTATTATATACAATATATTATGTCCCCATCATACAGGAAATATCTTTATATTATTATATACAATATATTATGTCCCCATCATACAGGAGATATCTTTATATTATTATATACAATATATTATGTCACCATCATACAGGAGATATCTTTATATTATTATATACAATATATTATGTCACCATCATACAGGAGATATCTTTATATTATTATATACAATATATTATGTCACCATCATACAGGAGATATCTTTATATTATTATATACAATATATAATGTCACCATCATACAGGAGATATCTTTATATTATTATATACAATATATTATGTCACCATCATACAGGAGATATCTTTATATTATTATATACAATATATTATGTCCCCATCATACAGGAGATATCTTTATATTATTATATACAATATATTATGTCACCATCATACAGGAGATATCTTTATATTATTATATACAATATATTACGTTCCCATCATACAGGAGACGTCTTTATATTATTATATACAATATATTATGTCACCATCATACAGGAGATATCTTTATATTATTATATACAATATATTATGTCCCCATCATACAGGAGATATCTTTATATTATTATATACAATATATTACGTCCCCATCATACAGGAGACGTCTTTATATTATTATATACAATATATTATGTCACCATCATACAGGAGATATCTTTATATTATTATATACAATATATTATGTCACCATCATACAGGAGATATCTTTATATTATATACAATATATTATGTCACCATCATACAGGAGATATCTTTATATTATTATATACAATATATTATGTCCCCATCATACAGGAGATATCTTTATATTATTATATACAATATATTATGTCACCATCATACAGGAGATATCTTTATATTATTATATACAATATATTATGTCACCATCATACAGGAGATATCTTTATATTATTATATACAATATATTATGTCACCATCATACAGGAGATATCTTTATATTATATACAATATATTATGTCACCATCATACAGGAGATATCTTTATATTATTATATACAATATATTATGTCACCATCATACAGGAGATATCTTTATATTATTATATACAATATATTATGTCACCATCATACAGGAGATATCTTTATATTATATACAATATATTATGTCACCATCATACAGGAGATATCTTTATATTATTATATACAATATATTATGTCACCATCATACAGGAGATATCTTTATATTATTATATTATATACAATATATTATGTCACCATCATACAGGAGATATCTTTATATTATTATATACAATATATTATGTCCCCATCATACAGGAGATATCATTATATTATTATATACAATATATTATGTCACCATCATACAGGAGATATCTTTATATTATTATATTATATACAATATATTATGTCACCATCATACAGGAGATATCATTATATTATTATATATAATATATCATGTCACCATCATACAGGAGATATCTTTATATTATTATATACAATATATTATGTCCCCATCATACAGGAGATATCTTTATATTATTATATTATATACAATAAATTATGTCACCATCATACAGGAGATATCTTTATATTATTATTATTATATACAATATATTATGTCCCCATCATACAGGAGATATCTTTATATTATTATATACAATATATTATATCACCATCATACAGGAGATATCTTTATATTATTATATACAATATATTATGTCACCATCATACAGGAGATATCTTTATATTATTATATACAATATATTATGTCACCATCATACAGGAGATATCTTTATATTATTATATACAATATATTATGTCACCATCATACAGGAGATATCTTTATATTATTATATACAATATATTATGTCACCATCATACAGGAGATATCTTTATGATGCAAATATAATATATTGTATATAATAATATAGTTGAGATGTTTTTACTTTTGGAGACATCAGAGGCTTCAAAGTTCAGCAGCAATTTTCCAATTTTTCACAAAATCTTCAAAATCTGAATTTTTCAGGGACCAGTTCTGTCACGATTCGGCTACAGGTTGTGGATCCTCTGTGTCAGCGAGGGATTGGCGTGGACCGTGCTGGTGGACCGGTTCTAAGAGGTTACTGGTGTTCACCAGAGCCCGCCGCAAAGCGGGATGGTCTTGCTGCGGCGGTAGCAACCAGGTCGTATCCACTAGCAACGGCTCAACCTCTCTGGCTGCTGAGAAGGCGTGGGACAGAAGGACTAGGCAGAGGCAAGGTCAGACGTAGCAGAAGGTCGGGGCAGGCGGCAAGGTTCGTAGTCAAGATGGATAGCAGAAGTTCAGGTAACACAGGCTTTGGACAACACTAAACGCTTTCACTGGCACAAGGCAACAAGATCCGGCAAGGGAGTGCAGGGGAAGTGATGTGATATACACAGGGAGCAGGTGGAAGCCATTTAAGCTAATTGGGCCAGGCACCAATCATTGGTGCACTGGCCCTTTAAGTCTCAGAGAGCTGGCGCGCGCGCGCCCTAGAGAGCGGAGCCGCGCGCGCCAGCACATGACAGCAGGGGACCGGGACGGGTAAGTGACTTGGGATGCGATTCGCGAGCGGGCGCGTCCCGCTGTGCGAATCGCATCCCCGACGGCCATGTCAGTGCAGCGCTCCCGGTCAGCGGGACTGACCGGGGCGCTGCAGGGAGAGAGACGCCGGGAGCGCTCCGGGGAGGAGCAGGGACCCGGAGCGCTCTGCGTAACAGTATCCCCCCCCCCCCCCTTAGGTCTCCCCCTTTCTTTGTCCGGTAACTGCTTCCCATGGGATGAGGACACCGGGAGTGATTGAAGGGTTTCCTCAAAGGCAGGCAGTACAGCAGGAGTGGGAATGGGGAGGGAGGGCAGAGGGTGAAGCTTGGCACGGGGCAGGGTGACACCAGGACGGGGGCCATGAGGAGGCACTGAGGCTTGCCTGACGGGACTGGGAGGGGGGGAGAGGCATTTCTTGTGGCAAGCAGAGTACCAGTTCTTGATCTCCCCGGTGGTCCAGTCAAGGGTAGGAGAATGAAGCTGGAGCCATGGCAGACCGAGGAGGACCTCAGAGGTGCAGTTGGGAAGGACGAAAAATTCAATCCTTTCGTGGTGGGGTCCAATGCACATTAAGAGGGGTTTTGTGCGGTAACGCACGGTGCAATCCAATCTAACTCCGTTGACCGCGGAAATGTAGAGCGGCTTGACGAGACGGGTCACCGGGATGCAGAACTTATTCACCAAAGACTCCAAAATGAAATTCCCAGAGGCACCAGAGTCCAAGCAGGCCACGGCTGAGAGGGAGGAGTTGGCAGAAGGAGAGATCCGCACGGGCGCCGTGAGACGTGGAGAAGCGGACTTTGAACCAAGAGACGCCACACCCACGTGAGCTGGGTGCGTGCGTGCGTTTCCCAGACGTGGAGGACGAATAGGGCAATCCACCAAGAAATGCTCGGTACTGGCACAGTACAGACAAAGATTTTCTTCCCTACGGCGATTCCTCTCTTCCTGGGTCAGGCGAGACCGATCCACTTGCATGGCCTCCTCGGCGGGAGGCCCAGGCGTAGATTGCAAAGGATACTGTGAGAGAGGTGCCCAGAGATCTAAGTCTTTTTCCTGGCGGAGCTCCTGATATCTCTCAGAAAAACGCATGTCAATGCGGGTGGCCAAATGGATAAGTTCTTGCAGGTTGGCAGGAATCTCTCATGTGGCCAGCACATCCTTGATGCTACTGGATAGGCCTTTTTTAAAGGTCGCGCAGAGAGCCTCGTTATTCCATGATAATTCGGAAGCAAGAGTACGAAATTGGATGGCGTACTCGCCCACTGAAGAATTACCCTGGACCAGGTTCAGCAGGGCAGTCTCGGCAGAAGAAGCTCGGGCTGGTTCCTCGAAGACACTCCGGAGTTCAGCGAAGAAGGACTGGACTGTGGCTGTGGCAGGATCATTGCGGTCCCAGAGCGGTGTGGCCCAAGACAAGGCCTTTCCAGACAGAAGACTCACTACGAACGCCACCTTAGACCGTTCTGTAGGAAACAAGTCCGACAACATCTCCATATGCAGGGAACATTGAGACAAAAATCCACGGCAGAGTCTAGAGTCCCCATCAAATTTGTCCGGCAGGGACAAGCGGAGGCTAGGAGCGGCCACTCGCTGCGGAGGAGGTGCAGGAGCTGGCGGAGGAGATGGTTGCTGCTGTAGCAGAGGCAGAAGTTGCTGTAACGTGGCGGTCAACTGCGACAGCTGCTGTCCTTGTTGGGCAATTTGCTGCGATTGCTGAGCGACCACCGAGGGAAGGTCAGCGAGACTTGGCAGCGGCACCTCAGCGGGATCCATGGCCGGATCTACTGTCACGATTCGGCTACAGGTTGTGGATCCTCTGTGTCAGCGAGGGATTGGCGTGGACCGTGCTGGTGGACCGGTTCTAAGAGGCTACTGGTGTTCACCAGAGCCCACCGCAAAGCGGGATGGTCTTGCTGCGGCAGTAGCAACCAGGTCGTATCCACTAGCAACGGCTCAACCTCGCTGACTGCTGAGAAGGCGTGGGACAGAAGGACTAGGCAGAGGCAAGGTCAGACGTAGCAGAAGGTCGGGGCAGGCGGCAAGGTTCGTAGTCAATGTGGATAGCAGAAGATCTGGAAACACAGGCTTTGGACAACACTAAACACTTTCACTGGCACAAGGCAACAAGATCCGGCAAGGGAGTGCAGGGGAAGTGATGTGATATACACAGGGAGCAGGTGGAAGCCATTTAAGCTAATTGGGCCAGGCACCGGGGAGGAGCGGGGACCCGGAGCGCTCGGCGTAACAAGTTCAGTTTTGAAGTGGATTTGAAGGGCCTTCAAATTAGAAATACCCCACAAATGAACCCATTATAAAAACTGCACCCCTCAAAGTATCCAAAATGACATTCACTAAGTGTGTTAACCCTTTAAGGGTTTCCCAGGAATAGCAGCAAAGTGAAGGAGAAAATTCAAAATCTTAATTTTTTTACACTCGCATGTTCTTGTAGACCCAATTTTTAATTTTTACAAGTGGTAATAGGAGAAAAATCCCCCCAAAATGTGTAACCCAATTTCTCTTTATTAAAGAAATACCTCATATATGTATGTCAAGTGTTCGGCGGGCGCAGTAAAGGGCTCAGAAGGGAAGGAGCGACAATGGGATTTTGGAAAGTGAATTTTGCTGAAATGGTTTTTGGGGGGGCATGTCACATTTAGAAAGCCCCTATGGTGCCAGAACCGCAGAAACCCCCACATGGCAAACTATTTTGGAAACTACACCCCTCAAAGCACATAAGAAGGGGTACAGTGAGCCGTAACATCTCACAGGTGTTTTACGATCTTTCGTTAAAATCGGATGTGTAAATGGAAAAATATTTCACTAAAGTGCTGTTTTTTCCCTAAATTTACCATTTTTACAAAAGGTAATGGGAGAAAATGTCCCCCAAAATTTGTAACCCCATCTCTTCTGAGTATGGAAATACCCCATGTTAGGATGTAAAATGCTCTTCTGGTGAACTACAATGCTCAGAAGAGGAGGAGCGCCATTGGGCTTTTGGAAAGCAAATTGGTTTGGAATGGTAGTCAGGGGCCATGTGCGTTTACTAAGCCCCCGTGGTGCTAGAACAGTGGACCCCCCCCCCCCCCACATGTGACCCCATTTTGGAAACTACACCCCTCACGGAATGTAATAAGGGGTACAGTGAGTATTTACACCCTACTGGCGTTTGACAGATCTTTGGAACAGTGGGCTGTGCAAATTAAAAATTACATTTTTCATTTTCACAGACCACTGTTCCAAAATCTGTCAGACACCTGTGGGGCGTAAATACTCACTGTACCCCTTATTACATTATATGAGGGGTGTAGTTTACAAAATGGGATCACATGTGGGGGGGTCCATTGTTCTGGCACTATGGGGGCTTTGTAAACACAAGTGGCCTTCAATTCCAGACAAATTTTCTCTTCAAAATCCCAATGGCGCTCCTTCTCTTCTGAGCATTGTAGTTCGCCCGCAGAGCACTTTACATCCACATATGGGGTATGTTCTTACTCAGAAGAAATGGGGTTACAAATTTTGGGGGGCTTTTTTCCTATTTTCCCATGTGAAAATGAAAAATTTAGGGTAACACCAGCATTTTAGTGAAAACTTTTATTTTTTCATTTTCCCATCCAACTTTAATGAAAATTCGTCAAACACCTGTGGGGTGTTAAGGCTCACTATACCCCTTGTTACGTTCCGTGAGGGGTGTAGTTTCCAAAATGGGGTCACATGTGGGTATTTATGTTTTTGAGTTTATGTCAGAACCGCTGTAAAATCAGCCACCCCTGTGCAAATCACCAATTTATGCCTCAAATGTACATGTTGCGCTCTCACTCCTGAGCCGTGTTTTGCGCCCGCAGAGCATTTTACGCCCACATATGGGGTATTTCCATACTCAGGAGAGATTGCGTTACAAATTTTTTTTTTTTTTTTTTCCTTTTACTGCTTGTGAAAAAAAAAAGTATGGGGCAACACCAGCATGTTAGTGGAAAAAATGTATTATTTTTTTACACTAACAGGCTGGTGTACACCCCAAATGAGAAAAAGCCTCCAAAATTTGTAGTGCAATTTCTCTCGAGTACGGAAATACCCCATATGTGGCCCTAAACTGTTTGAAATACGACAGGGCTCTGAAGAGAGAGAGAGCGCCATGCACATTTGAGGACTAAGGAATTGCATAGGGGTATTCTACACCAGTAATTCCCAAACAAGGTGCCTCCAGCTGTTGCTGAATTCCCAGAATGCCTGGACAGTCAGTGGCTGTCCAGAAATGCTGGGAGTTGTAGTTTTGCAACAGCTGGAGGCTCCGTTTTGGAAACACTGACTCACGATATGTTTTTCATTTTTATTGGGGGGGGGGGGGGGGACAGTGTAAGGGGTGTATATGTAGTGTTTTACCCTTTATTATGTGTTAGTGTAGTGTAGTGTTTTTAGGGTACATTCGCACTGGCGTGTTACGGTGAGTTTCCCGCTAGGAGTTTGCGCCGCGGCAAAAAATTTACCGCAGCCCAAACCTGAAGCAGAAAACTTACTGTAAACCTGCCCGTGTGAATGTACCCTGTACATTCACATGGGGGGGCAAACCTCCAGCTGTTTCAAAACTACAACTCCCAGCATGTACTGATCGCCGAAGAGCATGCTGGGAGATGTAGTTATGCAATAGCTGGAGGTACGCAACTACAACTCCCAGCATGCTGAGACAGCTGTTTGCTGTTTGGGCATGCTAGGAGTTGCAATTTTGCAACATCTGGAGGGCTACAGTTTATAGACCACTGCCCAGTGATCTCCAAACTGTGACCCTCCAGATGTTGCAAAACTACAAATCCCAGCATGCCCAGACAGCAGCTGTCTGGGCATGCTGGGAGTTGTAGTTTTGCAACATCTAGAGGGCTACAGGTTAGAGACCACTGTATAATGGTCTCAGACTGTAACCCCCCCCCCCCCCCCCAGATGTTGCTAGGCAACTTACCGGCTTCCGTCAGATCCAGGGAGCCGTCCTCTTCTGCCGCACGCCGCCTGCCGATCACCGTCGCCCGCAGCCTTCGGAGGGGTAAGTGGTCCTCTTTGTTTTCCCCGTTCTGGCCCGCCTATTGTGGGTGGGCAGGACAAGAAAAACAAAAGTAAAACCCCCCCCCCGCCCCTGATCTGCTATTGGTCGTCGCGTCTAGACCACCAATAGCAGGGATAGGAGGGGTGGCACCCCCGCCACCTCACTCCTATCCCTTCAGGGGGATCATAGGTGTCTTAGACACCAGCAATCCCCCTTATATTCCGGGTCACCACAGACCCGTAATGACCCGGAATCGGCACAAATTGCAAGTGTGAATTCTTGCGATTTGCGCCGATCGCCGACATGGGGGGGTCTGATGACCCCCCTAGGCATTTGCGCGGGTGCCTGCTGATAGATATCAGTAGGCACTCCGGTCCCTGCCCGGCCCGTGGCAGGGACCGAAATTTCCACGGGCGTATGGATACTCCCTTCGTCCTTAAGTACCAGGACGCAATGGCGTATGCATACGCCCTTTGTCCCCAACAGGTTAAGACTGCCGTGAATTAAAAATACCTATACTGTCACGGTTCAGAGAGAGATCACTAGAAACTAGTGTTGGGTGTGAAAATTAGCATTTCGAATTTTTATCGCAAATATTGCGAATATATTCGCTATATATTTGAAATTGCAAATATTCGTTTTTCCGCATATGCGCATATGTGAATATTCACATATTCCTTCTCTTTACTTGTGGTCCAATTAGAATGATGCAAAAACACTTGTCAGAGGTTATCATCAACATCCCGAGCAACCAATAGGAAAGTTGCCTCCCCCCCTCCCTCACTGTTTTCTTCCTCGAATACGCGAATATGGGAATATTCCAAAAGAAGCGCATGGCTGTGCACGA
Organism: Hyla sarda; assembly: GCF_029499605.1. Classification (NCBI taxonomy): domain Eukaryota; kingdom Metazoa; phylum Chordata; class Amphibia; order Anura; family Hylidae; genus Hyla; species Hyla sarda. Next base: position 243,232 of record NW_026610142.1, on the reverse strand, counting down.
AAACGGCTGTTAGCACCCTAATCCAGTCGTCTCCCAGCGTTACGGAAATGTCCGAAACACAGCAAGTCACAGGACCGGTGAGTGCACGTGAACATTCTCTTTCTATATTGTATATATACGCGAAATATCGCGGATTTCAATATGGCCAATGCCGCTCATCACTACTAGATACCACAGTGCAAAATGATATTGGGAAATGTCCTTCATCCAGTCCTAAAGCTGATGCCCTGTAAATATATATGGGTTATCATGTATATAATGTTACCCTAAGGCTGCCGTCCATCAGGCTGTAACTGTGACAACACTGAATTTAAAACTCAACAGACACTGCCATCTAACTAGTTTCACTGAAATACATGAGCTTCATCAGGGGTCGTGTCACAATGAAGGTCGTTTGTACTTGTTCCATCCTCTGTTGCTGACATCACACGATTGAAAAGAAAATTCCACCCAATGAAAACAATATAGCTTACACTATTGGAAAGAATGGGGGTGCCTTAAACGTAACTTTTACTCAAGTCGCTTAAAACCACACCAAAATCAAAGTGCATATAACAATGCCATCACCTTAAACCATATGAAAAAAAATCACCATATTTCATACCACTCTTGAGTGTTTTTTTGTATCCACAATATTAATTGCACATGCCCTACGGGTTTCTGCTCAGATGTTGAGCATCATCAGGGGACTAGCACAAACTGCAGATGAATATTACAGTTATAATCATGCAATATTGTTATAGTGGCACCCGATACACAGTGCCTCCTATAAGAAAAAGGTAAAAAAATAGCACCCTAGGTCAGATGCTCATTATACGGTGTGTAGAATATTTTTTATGGCAGCGGCAATCAGATATGGCATTCCGGACAGTCCCGGTTTAGTTTCCATTCACAGTCGCCCGCCGCATGACCGTTATGAAGAGTCGTATGGAGCACAAACCCTCAGTGGCGGGGAGCCGTACTGTTAGTGTCGGCTGTGCTGTGCTCTCCTATCACACGATTGACCAGATGTAACCAATCAATGGGTCCATATTCAATGGACGGTACATTCTGCCAATCAGGTCCATTATCGGCATATCCCCTAGACCAGTGGTCTTCAACCTGCGGACCTCCAGATGTTGCAAAACTACAACTCCCAGCATGCCCGGACAGCCAACGGCTGTCCGGGCATGCTGGGAGTTGTAGTTTTGCAACATCTGGAGGTCCGCAGGTTGAAGACCACTGGTCTAGACCAATCATCTGTTTTGTATATCATAATCCCAGAGGTGCCACGTCAATGTGTTTCCTCCACCTATTTAGACATAACAACCAATGGTATAGCTGTGAATACGGACAACCCCCTTACCTTTTATATGTACCGATCCGCATTCCTCACACATTTTTGTCAAACAATTAGTTCCGGGTCAAAATTCCCGTCACTTCCTTGCCTGTGCGCAAGCGCACGGATTTGCAAACACAGTCCCTGCTGGTTAGGTCCATGCGCGAGGACTTAGCTTCAGAAGTGAAACTTCTTCGAGGCCGAATGCGCCTGCGCCGACACTTATCCCCGTCTGGGGGTTTACGGATCATATGCACGTGCGCAGGCACTTAGTCTCAGCGTCGCTATGTTTTATTATGTACACGGAGTGACTGACAGACCATATAAGGGGCAGCGAGCGAGGACATTGCAGATAAATGGATAAATATTTATGGTAAGGGAAGACTTGCTAATTAATAGTGAGGAGCGGCATTGCCCATATTCAAATTTGCGATATTTCGCAAATATAAAGACGAATAATCTTTCTATATTCGCGAATTTCGCATATTTGAGGAAGAAAACAGTGAGGGGGGGGGGGGGGGGGGTCAACTTTCCTATTGGTTGCTCGGGATGTTGATGATAACCTCTAACAAGTGGATTTGCATCATTCTAATTGGCCCACAAGTGAAAAGAAGGAATATGAATATATGCGGAAAAAAGTGAATATTTGTAATTTTCATATATATATAGCGAATATATTCACGAATTTGTGATATTCATGATAAAAATTTGAAATGCGAATATTCGCACCCAACACTACTAATTGAAGGGGTACTCCACCCCAAGACATCTTATCCCCTATCCAAAGACTTGCATTGAGGGGGCGGGGCGTGACGTCACACGGGGGCGGAGTCGAGACGTCACGATCTTCCGTCCCCGTGGTCGGGAGCCAGGGTGCTGCGTGCTATATTGCGGGGGTCCCCAGCGATCAGACATCTTATCCCCCTTCCTTTGGATAGGAGATAAGATGTCTAGGGGTAGAGTACCCCTTAAATAGAACTTAACTAATGGGATGAGAATAAGGAATACATAATAAATACTTTAGGGGCATATATATAATATACAATATAAGCGTCAATAGGTATAGAAAAAAAAAAAGTAAATTAACACTCAACTTACAAATGATTAATAATGTATACATTACTGCAGCACTTACCCTATACATATGTCACTCGTAATGAAATAACATAAATAACACCCCAGACTCAAAAGTGCAGGTACGGGGCGGGGGGGGGGGGGGGGGGGGGGGAATACAAGTAAAATGTATATATATATATATAAGTGTAAAATACTGCTGGCCGAGGATACATATGGATTCTCACAGACCAATATATGTAAGGTGAGTCCATAGGTAAGTATTTTGTGAGATATTCATACCAGATGCCATCTGTGGGAGGACTTTCTATTACACAGAGGGTCAGGTTCATGTTGGAGGACTAATAACAACCGTCCAAATACCTCAAAAATCATTAAATGGGCGCTGTCAGGTACAAAAACTTTTGATATGTTGTAAAGCATTTATATATAATAGTATAACCAATAGGTTTTACAATCGCTTTCATTAGAACATTTTCAGTATGTCATAGTGAAAAAGCCAAAGAACTGCCCCCCCCCCCCCCCCCCCCGCCTGCTTGGACACATACTACTCCTGCTGTGTCCATGAGTCATCCCCTATGTCATGGACACACTTCCTTGATTGACAGCTGTGAGTGCAGGGCTCCTCCCACTGTCATCTTGTGTCCTGCTACTGTCAGTGAGGACATGCTGGGAGTTGTAGTTTTGCTAATGCTAGGGGAGATGTGAGCAGATAGCTAACTGAGGGAGGGGGCGGAGACCTGCACAGTGAGGCCACACCCCCTCCCTTTGAGAGGAATTCAGACTAGGGAGCTAAATTAAAAGTGTAATAAAAAAAAAGAAATAAAGGAGCTAGACACATAAAAATTAGATGTACATGGTCAGGATTAGGTACTGAGTGCTGGATATTAAAGATATGAATAAATAAAAATGTTGTTGGATCTGACGGGTACGATTTAATAACTAAATAGATATCCAGAAAAGAATGTATCATGAGAACCTAAGTAATATACAAATGGTAATCAAGAATTAAATGAATGATCATAATAACCAAAAACATGTTAGATGAAGACTTTCATCCACACTAGACACTGGTGGTGGTAGATGGATACAACGAGAAAGCGAAGATGAGATTTATCAATTCACAAGAAGGCAGAGAAGCCTTCATTAAGGCCATTTCATTATTATTATTTACACGCGCATAGTCATTAGTGTGCGGAGGGCTAGTCACCATGCTAAGCAGTAGTATAGGGATTTGATGCGCTGCTTGTAGGCTGAAGGGGACTGCAGCGCTGCGGACACATGATGTTGTGCGTCTGCGTCGGCTTTGGGTGTCTAGCCAGTTCAATGTTGACAGAGGATATTTCTTGCTGTTTTCTTGTTTTTGAATGAGGGGCTCCTGCGCTGGCTGGGGTCTCCTCGCTGTTCTAGTGATCTATGAATTGTTACAATGGCCGGTGAGTGGACGAGTGGACATGTCCATCACTTGTTCTAGTGTTTTTTTCTTTTTTCTCTGCTATAAATACCCTGTGTGTCTTTTAACCTGCATATGCCATTTTAACATTGAGAAAGAGACAGTGCTAGTCACGAAACGCGTTTGTTTGTTGGCTTAATAAATGTACTGTAAAATCTTTGAACACGGATTGCGCCATTGAAACCCGGATCCTTTTTTGAAGTTTTTTCTACCATTGTATCCTTTGATCAGCATGGGTTTCCCCATCACCGATACCCGGGTGGCTGCACTGTGCCTACACGCTATAAGAGGTGGATGTGCCTAACACACAACCCCAAAAGGTGAGCATAACCGCCTCATTACTGCATTCAGCACTGTGTTTTACTGTATCAGACGTACTATCCCATAAGAAGCTCTGCTGTCTTTTGCACAGATACAGCCCTCCTGTACAGAGTATGAGAGGAGAATGGGCGGCGGCGGTGACCCGTCCGAAGAATCCATTTGCCTACTTCCTATCAGACGACTGGGATGCAGATCCCTTTGGTATGCTGCCACCACCTAGAGTCAGAGGTACCGTCCAGGAGGAAGAGGTTTCTGCACAAGTCATCGACAGATGTGGCCAGGCCTACTCCTGTGGTCAAGGAGGTTTGGTCTAATCAGCAGGCACCAGATAAAGTGCCTCAGCCTACTTCTGTGGTCAAGGAGGTTTGGCCTAATCAGTGGGCACCAGATAAAGTGCCTCAGCCTACTCCTGTGGTCAAGGAGGTTTGGTCTAATCAGCAGGCACCAGATAAAGTGCCTCAGCCTACTCCTGTGGTCAAGGAGGTTTGGCCTAATCAGTGGACACCAGATAAAGTGCCTCAGCCTACTCCTGTGGTCAAGGAGGTTTGGTCTAATCAGCAGGCACCAGATAAAGTGCCTCAGCCTACTCCTGTGGTCAAGGAGGTTTGGCCTAATCAGTGGGCACCAGATAAAGTGCCTCAGCCTACTCCTGTGGTCAAGGAGGTTTGGTCTAATCAGCAGGCACCAGATAAAGTGCCTCAGCCTACTCCTGTGGTCAAGGAGGTTTGGCCTAATCAGCGGACACCAGATAAAGTGCCTCAGCCTACTCCTGTGGTCAAGGAGGTTTGGCCTAATCAGTGGGCACCAGCTAAAGTGCCTCAGCCTACTCCTGTGGTGAAGGAGGTTTGGCCTAATCAGTGGACACCAGATAAAGTGCCTCAGCCTACTCCTGCAGAGGAGGTTTGGCCTAATCAGTGGACACCAGATAAAGTGCCTCAGCCTACTCCTGTGGTCAAGGAGGTTTGGCCTAATCAGCGGACACCAGATAAAGTGCCTCAGCCTACTCCTGTGGTCAAGGAGGTTTGGCCTAATCAGCGGACACCAGATAAAGTGCCTCAGCCTACTCCTGTGGTCAAGGAGGTTTGGCCTAATCAGCGGACACCAGATAAAGTGCCTCAGCCTACTCCTGTGGTCAAGGAGGTTTGGCCTAATCAGCGGACACCAGATAAAGTGCCTCAGCCTACTCCTGCAGAGGAGGTTTGGCCTAATCAGCGGACACCAGATAAAGTGCCTCAGCCTACTCCTGTGGTAAAGGAGGTTTGGCCTAATCAGCGGACACCAGATAAAGTGCCTCAGCCTACTCCTGTGGTCAAGGAGGTTTGGCCTAATCAGCAGGCACCAGATAAAGTGCCTCAGCCTACACCTGTGGTCAAGGAGGTTTGGCCTAATCAGTGGACACCAGATAAAGTGCCTCAGCCTACTCCTGTGGTCAAGGAGGTTTGGCCTAATCAGTGGACACCAGATAAAGTGCCTCAGCCTACTCCTGTGGTCAAGGAGGTTTGGCCTAATCAGCGGACACCAGATAAAGTGCCTCAGCCTACTCCTGTGGTCAAGGAGGTTTGGCCTAATCAGCGGACACCAGATAAAGTGCCTCAGCCTACTCCTGTGGTCAAGGAGGTTTGGCCTAATCAGCAGGCACCAGATAAAGTGCCTCAGCCTACTTCTGTGGTCAAGGAGGTTTGGCCTAATCAGTGGACACCAGTTAACCCCTTAAGGACTCAGCCCATTTTGGCCTTAAGGACTCAGACAATTTAATTTTTACGTTTTCATTTTTTCCTCCTCGCCTTCTAAAAATCATAACTTTTTTATATTTTCATCCACAGACTAGTATGAGGGCTTGTTTTTTGCGCGACCAGTTGTCCTTTGTAATGACATCACTCATTATATCATAAAATGTATGGCGCAACCAAAAAACACTATTTTTGTGGGGAAATTAAAACGAAAAACGCAATTTTGCTAATTTTGGAAGGTTTTGTTTTCACGCCGTACAATTTATGGTAAAAGTGACGTGTGTTATTTATTCTGAGGGTCAATACGATTAAAATGATACCATTATTATATACTTTTATATTATTGTTGCGCTTAAAAAAAATCACAAACTTTTTAACCAAATTAGTACGTTTATAATCCCTTTATTTTGATGACCTCTAACTTTTTTATTTTTACGTATAAGTGGTGGTATGGGGGCTCATTTTTTGCGCCATGATCTGTACTTTTTTTTGATACCACATTTGCATATAAAAAACTTTTAATACATTTTTTATAATTTTGTTTTTAATAAAATGTATTAAAAAAGTAGGAATTTTGGACTTTTTAAATTTTTTTTCGTTCACGCCGTTCACCGTACGGGATCATTAACATTTTATTTTAATAGTTCGGACATTTACGCACGTGGCGATACCAAATATGTCTATAAAAAATGTTTTTTACGCTTTTTGGGGGTAAAATAGGAAAAAACGGACGTTTAACTTTTTTATTGGGGGAGGGGATTTTTCACTTTTTTTTTACTTTTACTTTTACATTTTTTTACATTTTTTTTTTACACTTGAATAGTCCCCATAGGGGACTATTCATAGCAATACCATGATTGCTAATACTGATCTGTTCTATGTATAGGACATAGAACAGATCAGTGTTTTCGGTGATCTCCTGCTCTGGTCTGCTCGATCACAGACCAGAGCAGGAGACGCCGGGAGCCGCACGGAGGAAGGAGAGGGGACCTCCGTGCGGCGTTATGAATGATCGGATCCCCGCAGCAGCGCTGCGGGCGATCCGATTGTTCATTTACATCGCGAACCGCCGCAGATGTCGGGATCTGTATTGATCCCGGCACCTGAGGGGTTAATGGCGGACGCCCGCGAGATCGTGGGCGTCAGCCATTGCCGGCGGGTCCCTGGCTGCGATCAGCAGCCGGGATCAGCCGCGCATGACACGGGCATCGCTCCGATGCCCGCGGTTATGCTTAGGACGTAAATGTACGTCCTGGTGCGTTAAGTACCACCTCACCAGGACGTACATTTACGTTCTGCGTCCTTAAGGGGTTAAAGTGCCTCAGCCTACTCCTGTGGTGAAGGAGGTTTGGCCTAATCAGTGGACACCAGTTAAAGTGCCTCAGCCTACTCCTGCGGTCAAGGAGGTTTGGCCTAATCAGTGGACACCAGATAAAGTGCCTCAGCCTACTCCTGTGGTCAAGGAGGTTTGGCCTAATCAGTGGACACCAGATAAAGTGCCTCAGCCTACTCCTGTGGTCAAGGAGGTTTGGCCTAATCAGCGGACACCAGATAAAGTGCCTCAGCCTACTCCTGCAGAGGAGGTTTGGCCTAATCAGTGGACACCAGATAAAGTGCCTCAGCCTACTCCTGTGGTCAAGGAGGTTTGGCCTAATCAGCGGACACCAGATAAAGTGCCTCAGCCTACTCCTGCAGAGGAGGTTTGGCCTAATCAGTGGACACCAGATAAAGTGCCTCAGCCTACTCCTGTGGTCAAGGAGGTTTGGCCTAATCAGCGGACACCAGATAAAGTGCCTCAGCCTACTCCTGTGGTCAAGGAGGTTTGGCCTAATCAGTGGACACCAGATAAAGTGCCTCAGCCTACTCCTGCAGAGGAGGTTTGGCCTAATCAGCGGACACCAGATAAAGTGCCTCAGCCTACTCCTGTGGTCGAGGAGGTTTGGCCTAATCAGCAGGCACCAGATAAAGTGCCTCAGCCTACTCCTGTGGTCAAGGAGGTTTGGCCTAATCAGTGGACACCAGATAAAGTGCCTCAGCCTACTCCTGTGGTCAAGGAGGTTTGGCCTAATCAGCGGACACCAGATAAAGTGCCTCAGCCTACTCCTGTTGTCGAGGTTTGGCCTTGTGGTGTCCCAGTACCGCATTTCATACGGTACTTATTTATCTATGGGTCCCCGTAGCCAGAGTCCCTAGGACTTAGTAACCTCTGTTAGTCAGTCCGCCCCTATTATAGTATATAGATTTCTAATTCGTCCATAGAATAATGTATATAGTATTATTTCTGTATATTAATGGTTAATTACCTGTTTCTATTAGCGTTGCAGGACCTGCGTGTCATGTGACAAGGTGAACTCTATGGTTTTAGCTTAAGGACCTTTGGAGGCCCTCTTACGTCAGTAATCCCATCACACCATGTACTGGTGAATGGCAGACGTTCGGACCAATCAAAATCTCCACGCCCCCTGCCCATATAAGGGAGCGGCGGCCATCTTCTCGCTCTCTTTTCTCCTGGCTCTTGATGAAAGAAGACCTATATCGCAGTAATCGCAGTGAGTTAGGCCTGAGCCTTGCGGCAATGGCTGAATGATCTAAATTATAGAGTGTGTCATCCCCTAAGCACTCTGCAGTATCACCGGACCCAATATTTCCCCTAAGTCTGGATGGATCTGCACATCATTCCCTAAATTCACAGACTACAAGTTTAATGCAAGGTCCGCAACTTCTGCCAGTCGCTAAGCAACCTAAGAACTGTTATATGAGACTGTTAACACTCATTGGATATTGCAATCACTGCAGTAAAGTTATTCAAGTTCAAGTTAAATCTGCTTGTGGACCTTCAGTCATTTCATTGCACCTATCGCTTCTGGGAAGGGCGGCGATAGGCCGGCACATTGATTCAGCATACCAGTCCTCACCCTGGCGTCACGAGTGACTGCGTTAATATTAACCCCTCATATACCAACACCATACCATCCCTACCATACACCCCCCAAGGGCTACCACAGCCTAATCAGTGAACACCAGATAAAGTGCCTCAGCCTACTGCTGCAGAGGAGGTTTGGCCTTATCAGTGGGCACCAGATAAAGTGCCTCAGCCTACTCCTGTGGTAAAGGAGGTTTGGTCTAATCAGCGGACACCAGATAAAGTGCCTCAGCCTACTCCTGTGGTAAAGGAGGTTTGGTCTAATCAGCAGGCACCAGATAAAGTGCCTCAGCCTACTCCTGTGGTAAAGGAGGTTTGGTCTAATCAGCAGGCACCAGATAAAGTGCCTCAGCCTACTCCTGTGGTAAAGGAGGTTTGGCCTAATCAGTGGACACCAGATAAAGTGCCTCAGCCTACTCCTGTGGTAAAGGAGGTTTGGCCTAATCAGCAGGCACCAGATAAAGTGCCTCAGCCTACTCCTGTGGTAAAGGAGGTTTGGTCTAATCAGCAGGCACCAGATAAAGTGCCTCAGCCTACTCCTGTGGTAAAGGAGGTTTGGCCTTATCAGTGGGCACCAGATAAAGTGCCTCAGCCTACTCCTGTGGTCAAGGAGGTTTGGTCTAATCAGCAGGCACCAGATAAAGTGCCTCAGCCTACTCCTGTGGTAAAGGAGGTTTGGTCTAATCAGCAGGCACCAGATAAAGTGCCTCAGCCTACTCCTGTGGTAAAGGAGGTTTGGCCTAATCAGTGGACACCAGATAAAGTGCCTCAGCCTACTCCTGTGGTAAAGGAGGTTTGGTCTAATCAGCAGGCACCAGATAATGTGCCCCAGCCTACTCCTGTGGTAAAGGAGGTTTGGCCTAATCAGTGGACACCAGATAAAGTGCCTCAGCCTACTCCTGTGGTCAAGGAGGTTTGGTTTAATCAGCAGGCACCAGATAAAGTGCCTCAGCCTACTCCTGTGGTAAAGGAGGTTTGGTCTAATCAGCAGGCACCAGATAAAGTGCCTCAGCCTACTCCTGTGGTAAAGGAGGTTTGGCCTAATCAGTGGGCACCAGATAAAGTGCCTCAGCCTACTCCTGTGGTAAAGGAGGTTTGGCCTAATCAGTGGACACCAGATAAAGTGCCTCAGCCTACTCCTGCAGAGGAGGTTTGGCCAAATCAGTGGGCACCAGATAAAGTGCCTCAGCCTACTCCTGTGGTCAAGGAGATTTGGCCTAATCAGCGGACACCAGATAAAGTGCCTCAGCCTACTCCTGTGGTAAAGGAGGTTTGGCCTAATCAGTGGACACCAGATAAAGTGCCTCAGCCTACTCCTGCAGAGGAGGTTTGGCCAAATCAGTGGACACCAGATAAAGTGCCTCAGCCTACTGCTGTGGTCAAGGAGGTTTGGCCTAATCAGTGGACACCAGATAAAGTGCCTCAGCCTACTCCTGTGGTCAAGGAGGTTTGGCCTAATCAGTGGGCACCAGATAAAGTGCCTCAGCCTACTCCTGCAGAGGAGGTTTGGCCAAATCAGTGGGCACCAGATAAAGTGCCTCAGCCTATTCCTGTGGTAAGGAAGGTTTGGCCTAATCAGCGGACACCAGATAAAGTGCCTCAGCCTACTCCTGTGGTCAAGGAGGTTTGGCCTAATCAGCGGACACCAGATAAAGTGCCTCAGCCTACTCCTGTGGTCAAGGAGGTTTGGCCTAATCAGTGGACACCAGATAAAGTGCCTCAGCCTACTCCTGTGGTCAAGGAGGTTTGGCCTAATCAGTGGACACCAGATAAAGTGCCTCAGCCTACTCCTGTGGTAAAGGAGGTTTGGCCTAATCAGTGGACACCAGATAAAGTGCCTCAGCCTACTCCTGTGGTCAAGGAGGTTTGGCCTAATCAGTGGGCACCAGATAAAGTGCCTCAGCCTACTCCTGCAGAGGAGGTTTGGCCAAATCAGTGGGCACCAGATAAAGTGCCTCAGCCTATTCCTGTGGTAAGGAAGGTTTGGCCTAATCAGCGGACACCAGATAAAGTGTCTCAGCCTACTCCTGTGGTCAAGGAGGTTTGGCCTAATCAGCGGACACCAGATAAAGTGCCTCAGCCTACTCCTGCAGAGGAGATTTGGCCAAATCAGTGGGCACCAGATAAAGTGCCTCAGCCTACTCCTGTGGTCAAGGAGATTTGGCCTAATCAGCGGACACCAGATAAAGTGCCTCAGCCTACTCCTGTGGTCAAGGAGGTTTGGCCTAATCAGCAGGCACCAGATAAAGTGCCTCAGCCTACTCCTGTGGTCAAGGAGGTTTGGCCTAATCAGTGGGCACCAGATAAAGTGCCTCAGCCTACTTCTGTGGTCAAGGAGGTTTGGCCTAATCAGTGGACACCAGATAAAGTGCCTCAGCCTACTCCTGTGGTCAAGGAGGTTTGGCCTAATCAGCAGGCACCAGATAAAGTGCCCCAGCCTACTCCTGCAGAGGAGGTTTGGCCTAATCAGTGGGCACCAGCTAAAGTGCCTCAACCTACTCCTGCAGAGGAGGTTTGGCCTAATCAGTGGACACCAGATAAAGTGCCTGTTACGCCGAGCGCTCCGGGTCCCCGCTCCTCCCCGGAGCGCTCGCTACACTCTCGCTACTGCAGCGCCCCGGTCAGATCCACTGACCCGGTGCGCTGCGATACCGCCTCCAGCCGGGATGCGATTCGCGATGCGGGTGGCGCCCGCTCGCGATGCGCACCCCGGCTCCCATACCTGACTCGCTCTCCGTCGGTCCTGTCCCGGCGCGCGCGGCCCCGCTTCCTAGGGCGCGCGCGCGCCGGGTCTCTGCGATTTAAAGGGCCACTGCGCCGCTGATTGGCGCAGTGGTTCTAATTAGTGTGTTCACCTGTGCACTCCCTATGTATACCTCACTTCCCTTGCACTCCCTCGCCGGATCTTGTTGCCATCGTGCCAGTGAAAGCGTTTCCTTGTGTGTTCCTAGCCTGTGTTCCAGACCTCCTGCCGTTGCCCCTGACTACGATCCTTGCTGCCTGCCCCGACCTTCTGCTACGTCCGACCTTGCTTCTGTCTACTCCCTTGTACCGCGCCTATCTTCAGCAGTCAGAGAGGTTGAGCCGTTGCTAGTGGATACGACCTGGTCACTACCGCCGCAGCAAGACCATCCCGCTTTGCGGCAGGCTCTGGTGAACACCAGTAGTGACTTAGAACCGGTCCACTAGCACGGTCCACGCCAATCCCTCTCTGGCACAGAGGATCCACCTCCTGCCAGCCGGCATCGTGACAGTGCCTCAGCCTACTCCTGTGTTCGAGGAGGTTTGGCTTAATCAGCGGAAACCAGATAAAGTGCCTCAGCCTACTCCTGTGGTCAAGGAGGTTTGGCCTAATCAGTGGGCACCAGATAAAGTGCCTCAGCCTACTCCTGTGGTCAAGGAGGTTTGGCCTAATCAGTGGGCACCAGATAAAGTGCCTCAGCCTACTTCTGTGGTCAAGGAGGTTTGGCCTAATCAGTGGACACCAGATAAAGTGCCTCAGCCTACTCCTGCAGAGGAGGTTTGGCCTAATCAGCAGGCACCAGATAAAGTGCCCCAGCCTACTCCTGTGGTCAAGGAGGTTTGGCCTAATCAGTGGACACTAGATAAAGTGCCTCAGCCTACTCCTGTGGTCAAGGAGGTTTGGCCTAAACAGTGGGCACCAGATAAAGTGCCTCAGCCTACTCCTGTGGTCAAGGAGGTTTGGCCTAATCAGTGGACACCAGATAAAGTGCCTCAGCCTACTCCTGCAGAAGAGGTTTGGCCTAATCAGTGCACACCAGAAAAAGTGCCTCAGCCTACTCCTGTGGTCGAGCTTTGGCCTAATCAGCGGGCACCAGATAAAGTGCCTCAGCCTACTCCTGTGGTCAAGCTTTGGCCTAATCAGTGGGCACCAGATAAAGTGCCTCAGCCTACTCATGTGGTCAAGGAGGTTTGGCCTAATCAGCGGACACCAGATGAAGTGCCTCAGCCTACTCCTGTGGTCAAGGAGGTTTGGCCTAATCAGTGGACACCAGATAAAGTGCCTCAGCCTACTCCTGTGGTCAAGGAGGTTTGGCCTAATCAGTGGGCACCAGATAAAGTGCCTCAGCCTACTCCTGCAGAGGAGGTTTGGCCAAATCAGTGGGCACCAGATAAAGTGCCTCAGCCTATTCCTGTGGTAAGGAAGGTTTGGCCTAATCAGCGGACACCAGATAAAGTGCCTCAGCCTACTCCTGTGGTCAAGGAGGTTTGGCCTAATCAGCGGACACCAGATAAAGTGCCTCAGCCTACTCCTGTGGTCAAGGAGGTTTGGCCTAATCAGTGGGCACCAGATAAAGTGCCCCAGCCTACTCCTGCAGAGGAGGTTTGGCCTAATCAGTGGTCACCAGATAAAGTGCCTCAGCCTACTCCTGCAGAGGAGTTTTGGCCTAATCAGTGGACACCAGATAAAGTTCCTCAGCCTACTCCTGCAGAGGAGGTTTGGCCTAATCAGCGGGCACCAGATAAAGTGCCTCAGTCTACTCCTGTGGTCAAGGAGGTTTGGCCTAATCAGCGGGCACCATATAAAGTGCCTCAGCCTACTCCTGTGGTCAAGGAGGTTTGGCCTAAACAGCGGGCACCAGATAAAGTGCCTCAGCCTACTCCTGTGGTCAAGGAGGTTTGGCCTAATCAGCAGGCACCAGATAAAGTGCCTCAGCCTACTCCTGTGGTCAAGGAGGTTTGGCCTAATCAGCAGGCACCAGATAAAGTGCCTCAGCCTACTCCTGTGGTCGAGGAGGTTTGGCCTAATCAGTGGGCACCAGATAAAGTGCCTCAGCCTACTCCTGTGGTCGAGGAGGTTTGGCCTAATCAGTGGGCACCAGATAAAGTGCCTCAGCCTACTCCTGTGGTCAAGGAGGTTTGGCCTAATCAGCGGACACCAGATAAAGTGCCTCAGCCTACTCCTGTGGTCGAGGAGGTTTGGCCTAATCAGTGGGCACCAGATACAGTGCCTCAGCCTACACCTGTGGTCAAGGAGGTTTGGCCTAATCAGCGGACACCAGATAAAGTGCCTCAGCCTACTCCTGTGGTCAAGGAGGTTTGGCCTAATCAGCGGACACCAGATAAAGTGCCTCAGCCTACTCCTGTGGTCGAGGAGGTTTGGCCTAATCAGCGGACACCAGATAAAGTGCCTCAGCCTACTCCTGTGGTCGAGGAGGTTTGGCCTAATCAGCGGACACCAGATAAAGTGCCTCAGCCTACTCCTGTGGTCGAGGAGATTTGGACAACCCAACAGGAACCAACTACTACTATTCCCCCAGTGGCAAAAGCAAGATGTCCCAGCCTCGGAAGCAGTCCGACAGGCGAGGCTGGGATGGCAAATACCCAGGCTGAAGAGATTGAATCTGTAAAATGTTCCTTATCCCTCCACCAAAGAATTGTCAACCATAACAAAGCCACAACTGGTTCACTCCAGAGCTATACACCAACAACAAAACCAATTGTGTAAAATGTTCAATTAAACATATATTAAAATATAAGACAAACATTTAAAATTACAGTGGGACATATTAAAAAACAAAGGGCACTGAAATGACGACTACAGAGAAGGGGAGATGGTACAGAAAGCACATACACATAAAACACAGGGAATAATGATAGGAGATAGCATAAAGATCACTCAATGAGGTCATAGATAACAATGCGAGACTGATAGAGATGAAACAGATCAAAAGCAAATACTAAACATAAAAGACAATAGCCAAAAAAACATAGAACATCCTGCCATGAGTGCTGCCAACCTACCAGCTCCAACCCCAACGTACATTTCGCGTTGTGCTTCATCAGGGGCCGTGTCTATAACCCCCATCCAGGTGGCTATATATATCAATGGTCAACCAATCATATCGCTACCTCAGGAGAGTGACAGCCTGAATATCCAATGTGTCCAAATCAGACCCCTATTCACTAATTGCCTGGAAGCTACAATTGTGGTATAGTCAGTCCCATTCAAGTCATCTGTCTTCAGTCAGCGTGGCCTGCATCAATATTGTCCCAGTCCACTAAAAGTCCCAGCAAGCCCTGAGTTCTCTGAAGTCACTGGTCACCTCTGTGGGCCCTGGCTGTACTGTATAGACTGTTCCATTTGTCACTCAGTAAAGCTACCGTTATCCGTAACTTGACGTCAGAGTCATTATTGCCCCCGTGCCTGGCCCAGGATCCAGCAGTATACCTTCGGGTAGTATTGAGGATAAACCACGCCCTGGCATCACAAATACAAGGGGTTAATGCCATCTGCCCCTAGGGTAATTCCATCTGCCCTGCATCACACCCTAAATGCAATTCTATGGGAGGAGGTGTGACGTCATGATCCTCCACCCTGCACCACCAGTCATCCGGCATGGAGCGAAGTTTACTGGATGCCTGGAGTGCCGCAACTGAGATCGCGGGGGTCCCCAGCAGCGGGACCCCCACGATCAGACATCTTATCCCCGTCCTTTGGATAGGGGATAAGATGTCTAGGGGCAGAGTACCCGTTTAACCTGTTGGGGACGAAGGGCGTATGCATACGCCCTTGCGTCCTGGTACTTAAGGACGAAGGGTGTATCCATACGCCTGTGGGAATTTCGGTTCCCGCCGCGCGCCGGGCGGGGACCGGACCGGGGTGACTGCTGATATCTATCAGCAGGCACCCCGTGCAAATGCCCAGGGGGTTCGCTAGACCCCCCATATTGGCGATCGGCGCAAATCGCAAGTGAATTCACACTTGCGATTTGCGCTGATTCCGGGTCATTACGGGTCTATGGTGTCCCGGTGACCCGGAATATAAGGGGGATCGCGGTTGTCTAAGACACCCACGATCCCCCTAAAGCGATAGGAGTGAGGTGGCAGGGGTGCCACCCCTCCTATTCCTGCTATTGGTGGTCTAGACGCGACCACCAATAGCAGATCAGGGGCAGGTGGGTTTACTTTCGTTTTCCCAGTCCTGCCCACCCACAATAGGCGGGGCAGAACGGGGAAAATGAAGAGGAGCAGCGCCGAAGATCACTTACCCGTCCGGAGGCAGCGGAGCGACGGCGATCGTCGGGGAATTGTAGTTTTGCAACAGCTGGAGGCACACTGGTTGGAAAATACTGAGTTAGGTAACAGAACCTAACTGAAGGTTTTCCAACCAGTGTGCCTCCAGCTGTTGCAAAACTACAACTCCCAGCATGTACTGACAGACCGTGCATGCTGGGAGTTGTAGTTTTGCAACAGCTGGAGGCACACTGGTTGGAAAATACTGAGTTAGGTAACAGAACCTAACTGAAGGTTTTCCAACCAGTGTGCCTCATGCTGTTGCAAAACTACAACTCCCAGCATGCACGGTCTGTCAGTACGTGCTGGGAGTTGTAGTTTTGAAACAGCTGGAGGTTTGCCCCCCCCCATGTGAACGTACAGGGTACCTTCACACGGGCAGGTTTACAGTAAGTTTCCTACTTCAAGTATGAGCTGCGGCAATTTTTTGGCCGCAGCGCAAATTCCTAGCGGGAAACTCACCGTCACCCGCCAGTGCGAATGTACCCTAAAAACACTACACTACACTACACTACCACCTAATAAAGGGTAAAACACTACATATATACCCCTTACACTGTCCCCCCCAATAAAAATGAAAAACCTATTGTTTCCAAAACGGAGCCTCCAGCTGTTGCAAAACAACAACTCCCAGCATTTCCGGACAGCCACTGACTTTCCAGGCATGCTGTGAGTTTAGCAACAGCTGGAGGCACCCTGTTTGGGAATCACTGGTGTAGAATACCTCTATGTCCACCCCTATGCAATCCCTAATTTAGTCCTCAAATGCGCATGGCGCTCTCACTTCGGAGCCCTGTCGTATTTCAAGGAAACAGTTTAGGGCCACATATGGGGTATTTCCATACTCGGGAGAAATTGCCTAACAAATTTTGGGGGCTTTTTCTCCTTTTACCCCTTATGAAAAGGGAAAGTTGGGGTCTACACCAGCCTGTTAGTGTAAAAAAAAAAATGTTTACACTAACATGCTGGTGTTGCCCTTTACTTTTTATTTTCACAAGAGGTAAAAGGAAAAAAAGACCCCCAAAATTTGTAACACAATTTCTCCTGAGTACGGAAATACCCCATATGTGGGCGTAAAATGCTCTGCGGGCGCACAACAAGGCTCAGGAGTGAGAGCGCACTATGTACATTCGAGGCATAAATTGGTGATTTGCACAGGGGTGGCTGATTTTACAGCGGTTCTGACATAAACCCAAAAAAATAAATACCCACATGTGACCCCATTTTGGAAACTACACCCCTCACGGAATGTAATAAGGGGTATAGTGAGCATTTACGCCCCACAAGTGTCTGACAGATTTTTGGAACAGTGGTCCGTGAAAATGAAAAATGAAATTTTTTCGTTTGCACAGCCCACTGTTCCAAAGATCTGTCAAACGCCAGTAGGGTGTAAATACTCACTGTACCCCTTTTTACATTCCGTGAGGGGTGTAGTTTCCAAAATGGGGTCACATGTGGGGGGGGGGGTCCACTATTCTGGCACCACGGGGGGCTTTGTAAATGCACATGGCCCCCGACTTCCATTCCAAACAAATTATCTTTCTAAAAGCTCAATGGCGCTCCTTCTCTTTTGAGCATTGTAGTTTGCCCACAGAGCACTTGACGTCCAAACATGGGGTATTTCCATACTCACAAGAAATGGGGTTACAAATTTTGGGGGGGCATTTTCTCCTATTACCCATTGTAAAAAAGTAAAATTTGGGGAAAAACCAGCATTTTAGTGAAAAAATTTTTTTTTTCATTTACACATCCGACTTTAACAAAAAGTTGTCAAACACCTGTGGGGTATTAAGGCTCACTGGACCCCTTGTTACGTTCCTTGAGGGGTGTAGTTTCCATAATAGTGTGCGATGTGGGGGGGTTTTGCTGTTCTGGTACCATAGGGGCTTCCTAAATGTGACATGCCCCCCAAAAACCATTTCAGAAAAACTCACTCTCCTAAATCCCATTGTCGCTCCTTCCCTTCTGAGCCCTCTACTGCGCCCGCCGAACACTTGACATACACATATGAGGTATGTGCTTACTCGAGAGAAATTGGGCTACAAATTTTTAGAGGATTTTTTTCCTTTTACCCCTTGTAAAAATTCATAAACTGGGTCTACAAGAACATGCGAGTGTAAAAAATGAAGATTTTGAACCTTCTCCTTCACTTTGTTGCTATTCCTGTGAAACACCTAAAGGGTTAACACACTTACTGAATGTCATTTTGGATACTTTGAGGGGTGCAGTTTTTATAATGGGGTCATTTATCGGGTATTTCTAACCAGAAGACCCTTCAAATCCACTTCAAACCTGAACTGGTCCCTAAAAAATTCCGATTTTGAAAATTTTGCGAAAAATTGGAAAATTGCTGCTGTATTGTAGCCCTCTGATGTCGTCCAAAAGTAAAAACATCTCAACTTTATGATGCGAACATAAAGTAGGCATATTGTATATGTGAATCAATATATAATTTATTTGGAATATCCATTTTCCTTACAAGCAGAGAGCTTCAAAGTTAGAAAAATGCAAAAGTTTCAAATTTTTCATGAAATTTTTGCATTTTTCACCAAGAAATGATGCAAATATCGACGAAAATTTACCACTAACATAAAGTAGAATAAATCACGAAAAAAAAATCTCTGAATCAAATTTGTAAGTAAAGCATCTCAGAGTTATTAATGCTTAAAGTGACAGTGGTCAGATGTGCAAAAAATGCTCTCGTCCTTAGGGTCATAATGGGCTCCGTCCCCAAGGGGTTAAGTAACAAACTACTGGAGGATACTGGGCCGGCCACATTTTCACTCAAGCTTGGACTCTTACTTAAACTAACTAGGGGTACTCCGCCCATAGACATCTTATCCAAGGGACCCCCAGTGATCTCTGGGCGGCCATGGTTGTGAAGTCAGGCCACGCCCCCTGCATTCATGTCTATGGGAGGGGGCGTGACAGCCCATCCACGCCCATCCACGATCAGACATCTTACCCCTTATCCTTTGGATAGATGTTTAGGGGCAGAGGACCCCTTTACACTCAACCCAACTCTATTAACCTCTAGCAAAGCTAAGCATTCATAGGACCCTCACTAACCTAACCCCTCCCTTTTTCTAGAACTTTCTGTAATGTTAACCTATGGAGCAGTGGTTCTTAACCTGGGTTCGATCAAACCCCAGGGGTTCTGTGAGTCAGTCTCGGGGGCTCGGCGGGGAGGCCCGCCGGGTGTTTTTGCCTCGGCACATCCCTGTGTTCCGAAAGATGCTTTCGGAACACAGGGATGCCTCTGTTAAGTCCCTACGGCCCCGCGTTTACTTAAAAAATGCGGGGACCGCCGGGAACTAGCGCACGCAGGGTCGTCACTCATGTCCCATGTGTGCGCCCATGGCAACGGAGTGTGGAGGAGCAGAGAAGAAGCAAGAAGGACGCGCGCTAGCAATTGGTGTTTACCAGCGGCGCGTCAGCTTCGGTGTTCCGACCAGTGATCCTCCAGTCCTGCTATGGCCTATAAGCCAGGAGGAGCGGTGGTCGGAACACTGAAGTGGGGCAGTACACAGGCATACAGCCTCCAGCCATACTGTATGGCTGGAGGCTGTATGTCGGTGGGGGAACATACTGCCAACGTAATGTGGGGGGAACATACTGCCAACGTAATGTGGGGGGAACTATACTGCCAACGTAATGTGGGGGAACTATACTGCCAACGTAATGTGGGGGAACTATACTGCCAACGTAATGTGGGGGAACTATACTGCCAACGTAATGTGCGGGGAACTATACTGCCAACGTAATGTGGGGGGAACTATACTGCCAACGTAATGTGGGGGGAACTATACTGCCAACCTAATGTGGGGGAACTATACTGCCAACGTAATGTGGGGGCAACTATACTGCCAATGTAATGTGGGGGGAACTATACTAGCAACGTAATGTGGGGGGAACTATACTGCCAACATAATGTGGGGGGAACTATACTGCCAACGTAATGTGGGGGAACTATACTGCCAATGTAATGTGGGGGAACTATACTGCCAACGTATTGTGGGGGACTATACTGCCGGCCTAATGTGGGGGAACATACTGCCGGCCTAATGTGGGGGACTATATTGCACCTAATGTGGGAGATCAAACACCAGCAAAAGGCAGAGATAGAATAAACTGCTGCAGCTTATATAGCCAGGACCCAGCAGGGAAGGCCAGGGTGAGGAGAAGCTGCTCATTGGGTTTCTGTCTGTTGAGAAGTGAGGAGGGGTGAGAACCCTGACAGTACATCCTCTCAACGACAGTTCAAAGTATAGGGCGGCACTTGGACCAGCGTGGTGCACGAGGATAGGGATAAGAGAGAAAGTTCAATAAATCCCGGCACTCACTTGTCTTCATATAATGCAGGTTTATTCAAACACAAACGCAAGACGCGTTTCGGCAGTAAGCCTTTTTCAATTGCATATACATCAATAATGAACATAACACACTTATATATGTAACTTCCGACATCAGCTGACTATGCGTCATCATTACCTCATGATTGACAGGTCAGTGTCCATGGAAATCAAAACAAACTGAAACAAAGGGAGCTCCAGTGCTGCGGAGAACAAATAGCCATGTGCTCGTGATATTCTTGCAATACAGACGACTTTCATTAATATGTAGCCGTATCTAAAAGAAATAATTGATATCTATATCAGTAAACAATATTACAGCGATATACATACAGTGTATGTCACAGACAAGGGTAAAACATTATAGTCATAGAAAACTGCTCAATTCATAGTCCCTATTCAGTCCTCGTGGTTCTAATGTATCTAGACGATGGATTCAGTATGCCTCACGCTTATGTAAAATCATTTGATATCACCACCTCTTCTTGGTAATTGTATTTCTTCAATCACCTGAAATTTAAGTTGCGCTATTGTGTGATGATGAGTATGTAAATGTGAAGGAATAGGAAAAAACAAGATAGCACATCGTATGGTGGATTTGTGGCGATTAATCCGGTCCCCTATACGTTGGCCTGTCTCGCCAACATACAGGAGGACACACGGACATTTAATGAGGTAAATAACGTTTTTTGTTTTACAAGTGAAGAATCCTTTAATAGTAATTGTTTTTACCTGTGTGCGGATGTAGAATGTAATCGCCTTTGATGATATTATTGCACTGACTACATTGTAAGCATCGGAAGGTGCCCGATTTCCGTGATTTCAAAAATTGTTGTTTTAGAAGTTTGACTGTTGAACCCACGTCTGCTCTGATGAGTTTGTCCCTAAGATTAGGGGAACGTCTATTCCAAATTAATGGGGACTGCCTGAATTCCTCAATGGTGGGATATGATTTAGTAAGTAATGGCCAGTGTTCCCGTATCATTTTGTCAATCTTATATTGTAAAGGATGGTAGAGTCTTACAAAAGGGACGCGTTCCTGTGAATCAGTATTTCTTGTTTTCTCAGTTCTAGCTTCTTTGAGGACCCACTCTGGGTATCCCCGCTCGGAAAATGTCTTCTCTAGTTCTAAAGTTCTCACATTTCTAGTCTGTTCATCTGTAACAATACGTTCTACTCTTTTGTATTGGCTTTTTTGACCGCTGGTGGATGTGAACTTTGTATAAAGAAGAAGGTTATTTCGATCCGTATCTTTCCACTATAAATCGGTATACAGTCCCCTTTTTTCAGAATGGTTGTATCCAAAAAATGTACTTTCTCTTGACTGGCAGTGATTGTAAATTTTAACTCAGGTCTCACTGAGTAGATTTTGTCAAAAAGTCTAAGAAGGGTGGAATGTGGCCCCTCCCATACGCAAATGATATTGTCTATAAAGCGCTTCCATATTTTCGCATAGGCTACAAAATCTAAATCACCATATATATGAATTTCCTCAAATAATGCCATATATACATTTGCGTAAGGGGGGGGCCACATTCACACCCATCGCCGAGCCCTGTTTCTGTAGAAAAAAACAATCCTCAAATAAGAGGTAATTCTCAAATAATACAATCTCTAATAAATCCATAAAGAAGTTTTTCTGGACTTTAGTGTATGTACTTTCTCTTTAAAGCCATTTCACAGCCTCCATCCCCTTTGTATGTTCTATGGAGATCTACAAACTTGTAACATCAATCGTTACCAACCAGGATTCTCCTGTAATCCCTTCCACCTGTGACAATACCTATAAGGCTAGGTTCAGACTACGGAATCTTCGGGCACAAAATTTCCACCTGGTGATTCCGAGTTCCGCCTGAGCCAACTGAATTAGTCGGCGCTAGGACCGCGCAGACACTGCAGTCTCCTATAGACTGCTATGTGTCCCACACGGATTTCCGCCTGAAGAAAGAGCAACCCCTTTCTTCAGGCGGAAATTTTCTAGCGGATTTTTCATCTGGATTTTCCGCTTCACAAATTCCGAAGTGTGAATTTGTGAACGGAAAACCATTCACTACACTATACATTATAGTAAGCGGAATTTCTGCCGGAAATTTCAAAGCGAAAATTCCAGCGGAAATTCCGTAGTCTGAACCGAGCCTAAGAAGTCTGATGTATCTAACAAAAATGCCCGGGTATGTTTAATCAGAGGGGTAAGTGTTTTCTCTAGTACGATAGATGAATAGACAGAATAGAATCTACAGATGTGACTATGGGACGTCCTGGGGGGTTATTGAGATCTTTATGAATTTTAGGGAGGATGTAAAAAACTGGGGTTACAGGAGTTTTGTTAATCAGGAATTCTTTCATCTTACAGTCAATCACACCTTGGTCATAATATTTCAATACTGTTTCATTTAAGCATTTCTCAATTTTGGGTAATGGGTTTGAGGGTAATGGCTCATAAGTGGTTATGTCAGACAACTGTCTCTTAATCTCATTTTTCTACAGGGTAGTGTCCATCACGACAACAGCGCCCCCTTTGTTTGCCGGTTTGACTGTGAGATCTTTGTCTGACATAAGTTCACCCAGGGCCATCCTCTCATTTTTCGATAAATTATTAAAAACCATAGTATCTTTTGTAATATTCTTTATTACCATGCCCACATCTTTCTTAACCAATTGCACAAATGCTTCAACCGCATGTTGAGACCTAGGTGGATTGAAAGTACCGTACTCTTTAATCTCAGCCCCACATCCTCTAATTTCAAAACATTTTCCACTAGCAACAGCTGGTCTCACATTTTCAGAAAAATAGGTCTTTAAACGTAAATTACGAAAAAGTCTCTCTAAAGCAATGTCCAGATCAAAAGTATCCAATTTATCTAGGGACTAAACGACTCCCCCTGCTGGGGAATTCAGAATAGAATGCCCAGAGAACGACTGTTCCTCGGGTCCGTGTCCTTTCCAGTGGATTAGATACTGTAGGCCACCCCTGGACATGCAGGATCCGATGGGGCCGAGGCGAGGAGGGTGGGAGGTGCATAGCAACAGGTTGAAGAACGAAACGTGGAAGACCTCGGAAAGCCACATGGGGGCAGGAGGTCACGTTTATAGGTAACCAGGTTAACCTGTCGGAGTGTGGTAGTGCCCACTGGGGAGCCAATGTCTGGGTGGGTGTGCAGAGGTTCAAGTTTCGGGTGGACAACCCACTCTCCGACCTGATAACACCCACAATCAACCTGGAACGTCTGCGATCACATGGACCTGATGAGTAATAACAACAGAGCAGGGGTCTCAAACTGGTGGTCCTCCAGATGTTGCACAACTTCCCAGCATGCCTGGACATGCCCAGACAGCCATTTGCTGCAGATAATGGCTGTTAGGAATGCTGGGAGTTGAAGTTTTGCAACATCTGGAGGGCCACCAGTTTGAGACCCCTGACATAGAGGATGATAATCACATTGGGTCCTGATGAGCATGACATGGTGAGAACTGATCCTCCCCCCCCCCACTTCATAGAGCTCCAGGTGGACCAAACTGATCCCCCCCCACCTCATGGACCTCCAGGTGGACCAAACTGATCCCCCCCCCCCACCTCATGGAGCTCAAGGTGGACCAAACTGCCCCCCCCCACCTCATGGCGCTCAAGGTGGATCAAACTGACCCCCCCCCCCACCTCATGGAGCTCAAGGTGGATCAAACTGATCCCCCCCCCCCACCTCATGGAGCTCAAGGTGGACCAACCTGATTCACCCCCACCTCATGGAGCTCAAGGAGGATCAAACTGTCCCCCCCCCCACCTCATAGAGCTCTCAAGGTGGACCAAACTGATCCCCCCCACCTCATGGAGCTCAGGGTGGACAAAACTGATACTCCCCCCATCTCATGGACCTCCAGGTGGACCAAACTGATCCCCCCCCACCTCATGGACCTCCAGGTGGACCAAACTGACCCCCCCCCACCTCATGGAGCTCAAGGTGGACCAAACTGCCCCCCCCCCCCACCTCATGGAGCTCAAGGTGGACCAACCTGATTCACCCCCACCTCATGGAGCACAAGGTGGACCAAACTGATCCCCCCCACCTTACAGAGCACAAGGTGGACCAAACTGATCCCCCCCCACCTCATGGAGCTCAAGGTGGACCAACCTGATTCACCCCCACCTCATGGAGCTCAAGGTGGATCAAACTGATCCCTCCACCTCACAGAGCACAAGGTGGACCAAACTGATCCCCCCCACCAACGCATGGAGCTCAAGGTGGACCAACCTGATTCACCCCCACCTCATGGAGCTCAAGGTGGACCAAACCACCCCCCCCCCACCTCATGGAGCTCTCAAGGTGGACCAAACTGATACTCCCCCCACCTCATAGACCTCCAGGTGGACCAAACTGATCCCCCCCCCACCTCATGGACCTCCAGGTGGACCAAACTGATCACCCCCCCCCCCCCATGGAGCTCCAGGTGGACCAAACTGATCCCTCCCACCTCATGGACCTCAAGGTGGATCAAACTGACCCCCCCCCCACCTAATGGAGCTCAAGGTGGACTAAACTGACCCCCCCCCCACCCCACCTCATGGAGCTCAAGGTGGACCAAACTGCCCCCCCCCCCCACCTCATGGAGCTCAAGGTGGACCAACCTGATTCACCCCCACCTCATAGAGCTCAAGGTGGATCAAACTGATCCCTCCACCTCACAGAGCACAAGGTGGACCAAACTGATCCCCCCCACCTCATGGAGCTCAAGGTGGACCAACCTGATTCACCCCCACCTCATGGAGCTCAAGGTGGACCACACTAGCCCCCCCCCCACCTCATGGAGCTCTCAAGGTGGACCAAACTGATCCTCCCCCCACCTCATGGAGCTCAAGGTGGACCAAACTGATCCTCTCCCCACCTCATGGAGCTCAAGGTGGACCAAACTGATGCCCCCCAACTCGTGGAGTTCTAGGTCAACCAAACTGATCACCACCCCACCCACACCCCGTGGTGGTCCAGTTGGAGAGATGGTTCTAGGTCACCTCAGAGCATCAACAGGAGTCATTCTAGCTACAAGTTATATAGAAACAGGAGAAGTTCTAGATCCAAGTGGTGTAGATACAGGAGATGTTCAAGATACAAGTTTTACAAGAGAAGTTCTAGATCCAAGTGGTGTAGATATAGGATAAGTTCTAGATACAAGTGGTGTAGATATAGGATAAGTTCTAGATACAAGTGGTGTAGATATAGGAGATGTTCTAGATACAAGCGGTGTAGATACATGAGATGTTCTAGATACAAGTGGTATAGATATAGGATAAGTTCTAGATACAAGTGGTGTAGATATAGGATAAGTTCTAGATACAAGTGGTGTAGATATAGGATATGTTCTAGATACAAGTGGTGTAGATACATGGGATGTTCTAGCTACAAGTGGTGTAGATATAGGATAAGTTCTAGATACAAGTGGTGTAGATATAGGATAAGTTCTAGATACAAGTGGTGTAGATACATGAGATGTTCTAGCTACAAGTGGTGTAGATATAGGATAAGTTCTAGATACAAGTGGTGTAGATACATGAGATGTTCCAGGTACAATGGGGCAAAAAAGTATTGTCAGCCACCAATTGTCCCCCCCCCCCCTTATAAAGATGAGGCTGTAATTTCCATCATAGGTTATAACCTCAACTATGAGACAGAATGAGAAAAAATCCATAAAATCCCATTGTCTGATTATTATAGGATTTATCTGCAAATTATGGTGGGAAATAAGTATTTGGTCACCTACAAACAAGTAGATTTCTGCCTCTCACAGATCTGTAACTTCTTCTGTAAGAGTCTCCTCTGTCCTCCACTCGTCACCTGTATTAATGGCTCCTGTATGAACTTGTTATCAGTATAAAAGACACCAGTCCACAACCTCAGTCACACTCCAAACTCCACTATGGCCAAGACCAAAGAGCTGGAGAAGGACACCAGAAACAAAATTGTAGACCTGCACCAGGCTGGGAAGACTGAATCTGCAATAGGCAAGAAGCTTGGTGTGAAGAAATCAACTGTGGGAGCAATAATTAGAAAATGGAAGACACAAGACCACTGATCATCTCCCTCCATCTGGGGCTCCACGCAAGATCTCACCCCGTGGTGTCAAAATGATCACAAGAACGGTGAGCAAAAATCCCAGAACCACATGCAGGGACCTAGTGAATGATCACAAGAAAGGTGAGCAAAAATCCCAGAACCACACGGGGGATCTAGTGAATGATCACAAGAAAGGTGAGCAAAAATCCCAGAACCACACGGGGGACCTAGTGAATGATCACAAGAAAGGTGAGAAAAAATCCCAAAACCACACGGGGGACCTAGTGAATGATCACAAGAACGGTGAGCAAAAATCCCAGAACCACACGGGGGACCTAGTGAATGATCACAAGAAAGGTGAGCAAAAATCCCAGAACCACACGGGGGACCTAGTGAATGATCACAAGAACGGTGAGCAAAAATCCCAGAACCACCCGGGGACCTAGTGAATGATCACAAGAACGGTGAGCAAAAATCCCAGAACCACACGGGGGACCTAGTGAATGATCACAAGAACGGTGAGCAAAAATCCCAGAACCACACGGGGGACCTAGTGAATGATCACAAGAACGGTGAGCAAAAATCCCAGAACCACCCGGGGACCTAGTGAATGATCACAAGAACGGTGAGCAAAAATCCCAGAACCACACGGGGGACCTAGTGAATGATCACAAGAACGGTGAGCAAAAATCCCAGAACCACACGGGGGAACCTAGTGAATGATCACAAGAACGGTGAGCAAAAATCCCAGAACCACACGGGGGAACCTAGTGAATGATCACAAGAAAGGTGAGAAAAAATCCCAGAACCACACGGGGGACCTAGTGAATGATCACAAGAACGGTGAGCAAAAATCCCAGAACCACACGGGGGACCTAGTGAATGATCACAAGAACGGTGAGCAAAAATCCCAGAACCACACGGGGGAACCTAGTGAATGATCACAAGAAAGGTGAGAAAAAATCCCAGAACCACCCGGGGACCTAGTGAATGATCACAAGAACGGTGAGCAAAAATCCCAGAACCACACGGGGGACCTAGTGAATGATCACAAGAAAGGTGAGCAAAAATCCCAGAACCACACGGGGGACCTAGTGAATGATCACAAGAACGGTGAGCAAAAATCCCAGAACAACACGGGGAACCTAGTGAATGATCACAAGAACGGTGAGCAAAAATCCCAGAACCACCCGGGGACCTAGTGAATGATCACAAGAACGGTGAGCACAGGAGATGTCCTAGACACAAGTGATGTAGGTACATATGTTAGACCGTTGCTGACTTTTCCAGCTGTAGTTGATAAGGAGGTGTCACACCACACACCTCTCCCCTGTATACACACAATCTATACACACCTCTCCTCTGTATATACATACTATACACACCTCTGCCCTTTATACACACCTCTCCCCTGTATACACACCTGGAGGAGACAACTGAGCTTTATGGCTGTAATTCTCCGACCTTTGATCACTACTGTGTCACTGAGGTGGAGAAACAGAAAACGTTTTGTCTATAAATCCTAATCTATAACACAACATAACGCAACATGGCGACACATAAAAGAATGTTCATCCGTCTCATCCCCTCAGCTCTCCTTCTGTGTCGCCCCCTGTAGTCACACAGTCTGTAGTCCATGTACGAGGTATAGTCAGCCACTCCTCATCAGTGACCAACACCATGCTTCACCCCCCCCCCCCAAAGTGTTATCATAGTAATATTATAGTGATCCAGTGTCTGTCGTGTTATCATAGTGATATTATAGTGATCCAGTGTCTGTAGTGTTATCATAGTGATATTATAGTGATCCAGTGTCTGTAGTGTTATCATAGTGATATTATAGTGATCTAGTGTCTGTAGTGTTATCATAGTGATATTATAGTGATCCAGTGTCTGTAGTGTTATCATAGTGATATTATAGTGATCCAGTGTCTGTTGTGTTATCATAGTGATATTATAGTGATCCAGTGTCTGTAGTGTTATCATAGTGATATTATAGTGATCCAGTGTCTGTAGTGTTATCATAGTGATATTATAGTGATCTAGTGTCTGTAGTGTTATCATAGTGATATTATAGTGATCCAGTGTCTGTAGTGTTATCATAGTGATATTATAGTGATCTAGTGTCTGTAGTGTTATCATAGTGATATTATAGTGATCCAGTGTCTGTAGTGTTATCATAGTGATATTATAGTGATCTAGTGTCTGTAGTGTTATCATAGTGATATTATAGTGATCCAGTGTCTGTAGTGTTATCATAGTGATATTATAGTGATCTAGTGTCTGTAGTGTTATCATAGTGATATTATAGTGATCCAGTGTCTGTAGTGTTATCATAGTGATATTATAGTGATCCAGTGTCTGTTGTGTTATCATAGTGATATTATAGTGATCCAGTGTCTGTAGTGTTATCATAGTGATATTATAGTGATCCAGTGTCTGTAGTGTTATCATAGTGATATTATAGTGATCTAGTGTCTGTAGTGTTATCATAGTGATATTATAGTGATCCAGTGTCTGTAGTGTTATCATAGTGATATTATAGTGATCCAGTGTCTGTAGTGTTATCATAGTGATATTATAGTGATCCAGTGTCTGTTGTGTTATCATAGTGATATTATAGTGATCCAGTGTCTGTAGTGTTATCATAGTGATATTATAGTGATCCAGTGTCTGTAGTGTTATCATAGTGATATTATAGTGATCCAGTGTCTGTAGTGTTATCATAGTGATATTATAGTGATCCAGTGTCTGTAGTGTTATCATAGTAATATTATAGTGATCCAGTGTCTGTAGTGTTATCATAGTGATATTATAGTGATCCAGTGTATGTAGTGTTATCATAGTGATATTATAGTGATCCAGTGTCTGTAGTGTTATCATAGTGATATTATAGTGATCCAGTGTCTGTAGTGTTATCATAGAGATATTATAGTGATCCAGTGTCTGTAGTGCTATCATAGTGATATTATAGTGATCCAGTGTCTGTAGTGTTATCATAGTGATATTATAGTGATCCAGTGTCTGTAGTGCTATCATAGTGATATTATAGTGATCCAGTGTCTGTAGTGTTATCATAGTGATATTATAGTGATCCAGTGTCTGTAGTGTTATCATAGTGATATTATAGTGATCCAGTGTCTGTAGTGTTATCATAGTGATATTATAGTGATCCAGTCTCTGTAGTGTTATCACAGTGATAGTATAGTGATCCGGTGTCTGTAGTGTTATCATAGTGACATTATAGTGATCCAGTGTCTGTAGTGTTATCATAGTGATATTATAGTGATCCAGTGTCTGTAGTGTTATCATAGAGATCCAGTGTCTGTAGTGTTATCATAGTAATATTATAGTGATCCAGTGTCTGTAGTGTTATCATAGTGATATTATAGTGATCCAGTGTCTGTAGTGTTATCATAGTGATATTATAGTGATCCAGTGTCTGGAGTGTTATCATAGTGATATTATAGTGATCCAGTGTCTGTAGTGTTATCATAGTGATATTATAGTGATCCAGTCTCTGAAGTGTTATCATA
Source organism: Hyla sarda (assembly GCF_029499605.1). Lineage (NCBI taxonomy): Eukaryota > Metazoa > Chordata > Amphibia > Anura > Hylidae > Hyla > Hyla sarda. Next base: position 213,446 of record NW_026610142.1, on the reverse strand, counting down.
GAGATATTATAGTGATCCAGTGTCTGTAGTGTTATCATAGTAATATTATAGTGATCCAGTGTCTGTCGTGTTATCATAGAGATATTATAGTGATCCAGTGTCTGTTGTGTTATCATAGTGATATTATAGTGATCCAGTGTCTGTTGTGTTATCATAGTGATATTATAGTGATCCAGTGTCTGTAGCGTTATCATAGTGATATTATAGTGATCCAGTCTCTGTAGTGTTATCATAGTGATATTATAGTGCTCCAGTGTCTGTAGTGTTATCATAGTGATATTATAGTGATCCAGTGTCTGTAGTGTTATCATAGTGATATTATAGTGATCCAGTGTCTGTAGTGTTATCATAGTGATATTATAGTGATCCAGTGTCTGTAGTGTTATCATAGTGATATTATAGTGATCCAGTGTCTGTTGTGATATCATAGTAATATTATAGTGATCCAGTGTCTGTAGTGTTATCATAGTGATATTATAGTGATCCAGTGTCTGTAGTGTTATCATAGTGATATTATAGTGATCCAGTGTCTGTTGTGTTATCATAGTGATATTATAGTGATCCAGTGTATGTAGTGTTATCACAGTGATATTATAGTGATCCGGTGTCTGTAGTGTTATCATAGTGACATTATAGTGATCCAGTGTCTGTAGTGTTATCATAGAGATATTATAGTGATCCAGTGTCTGTAGTGTTATCATAGTGATATTATAGTGATCCAGTGTTTGTTGTGTTATCATAGTGATATTATAGTGATCCCGTGTCTGTAGTGTTATCATAGTGATATTATAGTGATCCAGTGTCTGTAGTGTTATCATAGAGATATTATAGTGATCCAGTGTTTGTTGTGTTATCATAGTGATATTATAGTGATCCAGTGTCTGTAGTGTTATCATAGTGATATTATAGTGATCCAGTCTCTGTAGTGTTATCATAGAGATATTATAGTGATCCAGTGTCTGTAGTGTTATCATAGTGATATTATAGTGATCCAGTGTCTGTTGTGTTATCATAGTGATATTATAGTGATCCAGTGTCTGTAGTGTTATCATAGAGATATTATAGTGATCCAGTGTCTGTAGTGTTATCAGTGATATTATAGTGATCCAGTGTCTGTTGTGTTATCATAGTGATATTATAGTGATCTCGTGTCTGTAGTGTTATCATAGTGATATTATAGTGATCCAGTGTCTGTAGTGTTATCATAGAGATATTATAGTGATCCAGTGTCTGTTGTGTTATCATAGTGATATTATAGTGATCCAGTGTCTGTAGTGTTATCATAGTGATATTATAGTGATTCCGTGTCTGTAGTGTTATCATAGTGATATTATAGTGATCCAGTGTCTGTAGTGTTATCATAGTGATATTATAGTGATCCAGTGTCTGTAGTGTTATAATAGTGATATTATAGTGATCCAGTGTCTGTTGTGTTATCATAGTGATATTATAGTGATCCAGTGTCTGTAGTGTTATCATAGTGATATTATAGAGATCCAGTCTCTGTAGTGTTATCATAGAGATATTATAGTGATCCAGTGTCTGTAGTGTTATCATAGTGATATTATAGTGATCCAGTGTCTGTTGTGTTATCATAGTGATATTATAGTGATCCAGTGTCTGTAGTGTTATCATAGTAATATTATAGTGATCCAGTGTCTGTAGTGTTATCATAGTGATATTATAGTGATCCAGTGTCTGTTGTGTTATCATAGTGATATTATAGTGATCCAGTGTCTGTAGTGTTATCATAGTGATATTATAGTGATCCAGTCTCTGTAGTGTTATCATAGTAATATTATAGTGATCCAGTCTCTGTAGTGTTATCATAGAGATATTATAGTGATCCAGTGTCTGTAGTGTTATCATAGTGATATTATAGTGATCCAGTGTCTGTAGTGTTATCATAGTGATATTATAGTGATCTAGTGTCTGTAGTGTTATCATAGTGATATTATAGTGATCCAGTGTATGTAGTGTTATCATAGTGATATTATAGTGATCCAGTGTCTGTAGTGCTATCATAGTGATATTATAGTGATCCAGTGTATGTAGTGTTATCATAGTAATATTATAGTGATCCAGTCTCTGTAGTGTTATCATAGAGATATTATAGTGATCCCGTGTCTGTAGTGTTATCATAGTGATATTATAGTGATCCAGTGTCTGTAGTGTTATCATAGTAATATTATAGTGATCCAGTGTCTGTAGTGCTATCATAGTGATATTATAGTGATCCAGTGTCTGTAGTGTTATCATAGTGATATTATAGTGATCCAGTGTCTGTTGTGTTATCATAGTGATATTATAGTGATTCCGTGTCTGTAGTGTTATCATAGTGATATTATAGTGATCCAGTGTCTGTAGTGTTATCATAGTGATATTATAGTGATCCAGTGTCTGTTGTGTTATCATAGTGATATTATAGTGATCCAGTGTCTGTAGTGTTATCATAGTGATATTATAGTGATCCAGTGTCTGTAGTGTTATCATAGTGATATTATAGTGATCCAGTGTATGTAGTGTTATCATAGTAATATTATAGTGATCCAGTGTCTGTAGTGTTATCATAGTGATATTTTAGTGATCCAGTGTCTGTAGTGTTATCATAGTGATATTATAGTGATCCAGTGTCTGTAGTGTTATCATAGTGATATTATAGTGATCCAGTGTCTGTAGTGTTATCATAGTAATATTATAGTGATCCAGTGTCTGTAGTGTTATCATAGTGATATTATAGTGATCCAGTGTCTGTATTGTTATCATAGTGATATTATAGTGATCCAGTGTTTGTAGTGTTATCATAGTAATATTATAGTGATCCAGTGTCTGTAGTGTTATCATAGTGATATTATAGTGATCCAGTGTCTGTATTGTTATCATAGTGATATTATAGTGATCCAGTGTCTGTTGTGTTATCATAGAGATATTATAGTGATTCCGTGTCTGTAGTGTTATCATAGTGATATTATAGTGATCCGGTGCCTGCAGTGTTATCATAGTGATATTATAGTGATCCAGTGTCTGTCGTGTTATCATAGAGATATTATAGTGATCCAGTGTCTGTTGTGTTATCATAGTGATATTATAGTGATCCAGTGTCTGTAGTGTTATCATAGAGATATTATAGTGATCCAATGTCTGTTGTGTTATCATAGTGACATTATAGTGATCCAGTGTATGTAGTGTTATCATAGTGATATTATAGTGATCCAGTGTCTGTAGTGTTATCATAGTGATATTATAGTGATCCAGTTTCTGTAGTGTTATCATAGTGATATTATAGTGATCCAGTGTCTGTAGTGTTATCATAGTGATATTATAGTGATCCAGTGTCTGTAGTGTTATCATAGTGATATTATAGTGATCCAGTGTCTGTTGTGTTATCATAGTGACATTATAGTGATCCAGTGTATGTAGTGTTATCATAGTGATATTATAGTGATCCAGTGTCTGTAGTGTTATCATAGTGATATTATAGTGATCCAGTTTCTGTAGTGTTATCATAGTGATATTATAGTGATCCAGTGTCTGTAGTGTTATCATAGTGATATTATAGTGATCCAGTGTCTGTTGTGTTATCATAGTGATATTATAGTGATCCAGTGTATGTAGTGTTATCACAGTGATATTATAGTAATCCGGTGTCTGTAGTGCTATCATAGTTATATTATAGTGATCCGGTGTCTGTAGTGTTATCATAGTGATATTATAGTGATCCCGTGTCTGTAGTGTTATCATAGAGATATTATAGTGATCCAGTGTCTGTAGTGTTATCATAGTGATATTATAGTGATCCAGTGTCTGTAGTGTTATCATAGTGATATTATAGTGATCCAGTGTCTGTAGTGTTATCATAGTGATATTATAGTGATCCAGTGTCTGTAGTGTTATCATAGAGATATTATAGTGATCCAGTGTCTGTTGTGTTATCATAGTGATATTATAGTGATCCAGTCTCTGTAGTGTTATCATAGAGATATTATAGTGATCCAGTGTCTGTAGTGTTATCATAGTGATATTATAGTGATCCAGTGTCTGTTGTGTTATCATAGTGATATTATAGTGATCCAGTGTCTGTAGTGTTATCAGTGATATTATAGTGATCCAGTGTCTGTTGTGTTATCATAGTGATATTATAGTGATCCAGTGTATGTAGTGTTATCACAGTGATATTATAGTGATCCGGTGTCTGTAGTGTTATCATAGTGACATTATAGTGATCCAGTGTCTGTAGTGTTATCATAGAGATATTATAGTGATCCAGTGTCTGTAGTGTTATCATAGTGATATTATAGTGATCCAGTGTTTGTTGTGTTATCATAGTGATATTATAGTGATCCCGTGTCTGTAGTGTTATCATAGTGATATTATAGTGATCCAGTGTCTGTAGTGTTATCATAGAGATATTATAGTGATCCAGTGTTTGTTGTGTTATCATAGTGATATTATAGTGATCCAGTGTCTGTAGTGTTATCATAGTGATATTATAGTGATCCAGTCTCTGTAGTGTTATCATAGAGATATTATAGTGATCCAGTGTCTGTAGTGTTATCATAGGGATATTATAGTGATCCAGTGTCTGTTGTGTTATCATAGTGATATTATAGTGATCCAGTGTCTGTAGTGTTATCATAGAGATATTATAGTGATCCAGTGTCTGTAGTGTTATCAGTGATATTATAGTGATCCAGTGTCTGTTGTGTTATCATAGTGATATTATAGTGATCTCGTGTCTGTAGTGTTATCATAGTGATATTATAGTGATCCAGTGTCTGTAGTGTTATCATAGAGATATTATAGTGATCCAGTGTCTGTTGTGTTATCATAGTGATATTATAGTGATCCAGTGTCTGTAGTGTTATCATAGTGATATTATAGTGATTCCGTGTCTGTAGTGTTATCATAGTGATATTATAGTGATCCAGTGTCTGTAGTGTTATCATAGTGATATTATAGTGATCCAGTGTCTGTAGTGTTATAATAGTGATATTATAGTGATCCAGTGTCTGTTGTGTTATCATAGTGATATTATAGTGATCCAGTGTCTGTAGTGTTATCATAGTGATATTATAGAGATCCAGTCTCTGTAGTGTTATCATAGAGATATTATAGTGATCCAGTGTCTGTAGTGTTATCATAGTGATATTATAGTGATCCAGTGTCTGTTGTGTTATCATAGTGATATTATAGTGATCCAGTGTCTGTAGTGTTATCATAGTAATATTATAGTGATCCAGTGTCTGTAGTGTTATCATAGTGATATTATAGTGATCCAGTGTCTGTTGTGTTATCATAGTGATATTATAGTGATCCAGTGTCTGTAGTGTTATCATAGTGATATTATAGTGATCCAGTCTCTGTAGTGTTATCATAGTAATATTATAGTGATCCAGTCTCTGTAGTGTTATCATAGAGATATTATAGTGATCCAGTGTCTGTAGTGTTATCATAGTGATATTATAGTGATCCAGTGTCTGTAGTGTTATCATAGTGATATTATAGTGATCTAGTGTCTGTAGTGTTATCATAGTGATATTATAGTGATCCAGTGTATGTAGTGTTATCATAGTGATATTATAGTGATCCAGTGTCTGTAGTGCTATCATAGTGATATTATAGTGATCCAGTGTATGTAGTGTTATCATAGTAATATTATAGTGATCCAGTCTCTGTAGTGTTATCATAGAGATATTATAGTGATCCGGTGTCTGTAGTGTTATCATAGTGATATTATAGTGATCCAGTGTCTGTAGTGTTATCATAGAGATATTATAGTGATCCCGTGTCTGTAGTGTTATCATAGTGATATTATAGTGATCCAGTGTCTGTAGTGTTATCATAGTAATATTATAGTGATCCAGTGTCTGTAGTGCTATCATAGTGATATTATAGTGATCCAGTGTCTGTAGTGTTATCATAGTGATATTATAGTGATCCAGTGTCTGTTGTGTTATCATAGTGATATTATAGTGATCCCGTGTCTGTAGTGTTATCATAGAGATATTATAGTGATCCCGTGTCTGTAGTGTTATCATAGTGATATTATAGTGATCCAGTGTCTGTAGTGTTATCATAGTAATATTATAGTGATCCAGTGTCTGTAGTGCTATCATAGTGATATTATAGTGATCCAGTGTCTGTAGTGTTATCATAGTGATATTATAGTGATCCAGTGTCTGTTGTGTTATCATAGTGATATTATAGTGATTCCGTGTCTGTAGTGTTATCATAGTGATATTATAGTGATCCAGTGTCTGTAGTGTTATCATAGTGATATTATAGTGATCCAGTGTCTGTTGTGTTATCATAGTGATATTATAGTGATCCAGTGTCTGTAGTGTTATCATAGTGATATTATAGTGATCCAGTGTCTGTAGTGTTATCATAGTGATATTATAGTGATCCAGTGTATGTAGTGTTATCATAGTAATATTATAGTGATCCAGTGTCTGTAGTGTTATCATAGTGATATTTTAGTGATCCAGTGTCTGTAGTGTTATCATAGTGATATTATAGTGATCCAGTGTCTGTAGTGTTATCATAGTGATATTATAGTGATCCAGTGTCTGTAGTGTTATCATAGTAATATTATAGTGATCCAGTGTCTGTAGTGTTATCATAGTGATATTATAGTGATCCAGTGTCTGTATTGTTATCATAGTGATATTATAGTGATCCAGTGTTTGTAGTGTTATCATAGTAATATTATAGTGATCCAGTGTCTGTAGTGTTATCATAGTGATATTATAGTGATCCAGTGTCTGTATTGTTATCATAGTGATATTATAGTGATCCAGTGTCTGTTGTGTTATCATAGAGATATTATAGTGATTCCGTGTCTGTAGTGTTATCATAGTGATATTATAGTGATCCGGTGCCTGCAGTGTTATCATAGTGATATTATAGTGATCCAGTGTCTGTCGTGTTATCATAGAGATATTAGAGTGATCCAGTGTCTGTTGTGTTATCATAGTGATATTATAGTGATCCAGTGTCTGTAGTGTTATCATAGTAATATTATAGTGATTCAGTGTCTGTAGTGTTATCATAGTGATATTATAGTGATCCAGTGTCTGTAGTGTTATCATAGTGATATTATAGTGATCCAGTGTCTGTAGTGTTATCATAGAGATATTATAGTGATCCAGTGTCTGTTGTGTTATCATAGTGATATTATAGTGATCCAGTCTCTGTAGTGTTATCATAGAGATATTATAGTGATCCAGTGTCTGTAGTGTTATCATAGTGATATTATAGTGATCCAGTGTCTGTAGTGTTATCATAGTGATATTATAGTGATCCAGTGTCTGTTGTGTTATCATAGTGATATTATAGTGATCTAGTGTCTGTAGTGTTATCATAGTGATATTATAGTGATCCCGTGTCTGTAGTGTTATCATAGTGATATTATAGTGATCCAGTGTCTGTAGTGTTATTATAGTGATATTATAGTGATTCCGTGCCTGTAGTGCTATCATAGTGATATTATAGTGATCCAGTGTCTGTTGTGTTATCATAGTGATATTATAGTGATCCAGTGTCTGTAGTGTTATCAGTGATATTATAGTGATCCAGTGTCTGTTGTGTTATCATAGTGATATTATAGTGATCTCGTGTCTGTAGTGTTATCATAGTGATATTATAGTGATCCAGTGTCTGTAGTGTTATTATAGAGATATTATAGTGATCCAGTGTCTGTTGTGTTATCATAGTGATATTATAGTGATCCAGTGTCTGTAGAGTTATCATAGTGATATTATAGTGATCCAGTGTCTGTAGTGTTATCATAGTGATATTATAGTGATCCAGTGTCTGTAGTGTTATTATAGAGATATTATAGTGATCCAGTGTCTGTTGTGTTATCATAGTGATATTATAGTGATCCAGTGTCTGTAGAGTTATCATAGTGATATTATAGTGATCCAGTGTCTGTAGTGTTATCATAGTGATATTATAGTGATCCAGTGTCTGTAGTGTTATCATAGTGATATTATAGTGATCCAGTGTCTGTAGTGTTATTATAGAGATATTATAGTGATTCAGTGTCTGTTGTGTTATCATAGTGATATTATAGTGATCCAGTGTCTGTAGTGTTATCATAGTGATATTATAGTGATCCAGTCTCTGTAGTGTTATCATAGAGATATTATAGTGATCCAGTGTCTGTAGTGTTATCATAGTGATATTATAGTGATCCAGTGTTTGTTGTGTTATCATAGTGATATTATAGTGATCCAGTGTCTGTAGTGTTATCATAGTAATATTATAGTGATCCAGTGTCTGTAGTGTTATCATAGTGATATTATAGTGATCCAGTGTCTGTAATGTTATCATAGTAATATTACAGTGATCCAGTCTCTGTAGTGTTATCATAGAGATATTATAGTGATCCCGTGTCTGTAGTGTTATCATAGTGATATTATAGTGATCCAGTGTCTGTAGTGTTATCATAGTAATATTATAGTGATTCAGTGTCTGTAGTGCTATCATAGTGATATTATAGTGATCCAGTGTCTGTAGTGTTATCATAGTGATATTATAGTGATCCAGTGTCTGTAGCGTTATCATAGTGATATTATAGTGATCCGGTGCCTGCAGTGTTATCATAGTGATATTATAGTGATCCAGTGTCTGTTGTGTTATCATAGTGATATTATAGTGATCCAGTGTCTGTAGTGTTATCATAGTGATATTATAGTGATCCAGTGTCTGTAGTGTTATCATAGTGATATTATAGTGATCCAGTGTCTGTGTTGTTATCATAGTGATATTATAGTGATCCAGTGTCTGTAGTGTTATCATAGTAATATCATAGTGATCCAGTGTCTGTAGTGTTATCATAGTGATATTATAGTGATCCAGTGTCTGTAGTGTTATCATAGTGATATTATAGTGATCCAGTGTCTGTTGTGTTATCATAGTGATCCAGTCTCTGTAGTGTTATCATAGTGATATTATAGTGATCCAGTGTCTGTAGTGTTATCATAGTGATATTATAGTGATCCAGTGTCTGTAGTGTTATCATAGTGATATTATAGTGATCCAGTCTCTGTAGTGTTATCATAGTGATATTATAGTGATCCAGTGTCTGTAGTGTTATCATAGTGATATTATAGTGATCCGGTGTCTGTTGTGTTATCATAGTAATATTATAGTGATCCAGTGTCTGTAGTGTTATCATAGTGATATTATAGTGATCCAGTGTCTGTATTGTTATCATAGTGATATTATAGTGATTCAGTGTCTGTAGTGTTATCATAGTAATATTATAGTGATCCAGTGTCTGTCGTGTTATCATAGAGATATTATAGTGATCCAGTGTCTGTTGTGTTATCATAGTGATATTATAGTGATCCAGTGTCTGTAGTGTTATCATAGAGATATTATAGTGATCCAGTGTCTGTTGTGTTATCATAGTGACATTATAGTGATCCAGTGTATGTAGTGTTATCATAGTGATATTATAGTGATCCAGTGTCTGTAGTGTTATCATAGTGATATTATAGTGATCCAGTGTCTGTAGTGTTATCATAGTGATATTATAGTGATCCAGTGTCTGTAGTGTTATCATAGAGATATTATAGTGATCCAGTGTCTGTTGTGTTATCATAGTGATATTATAGTGATCCAGTCTCTGTAGTGTTATCATAGAGATATTATAGTGATCCAGTGTCTGTAGTGTTATCATAGTGATATTATAGTGATCCAGTGTCTGTAGTGTTATCATAGTGATATTATAGTGATCCAGTGTCTGTTGTGTTATCATAGTGATATTATAGTGATCTAGTGTCTGTAGTGTTATCATAGTGATATTATAGTGATCCCGTGTCTGTAGTGTTATCATAGTGATATTATAGTGATCCAGTGTCTGTAGTGTTATTATAGTGATATTATAGTGATTCCGTGCCTGTAGTGCTATCATAGTGATATTATAGTGATCCAGTGTCTGTTGTGTTATCATAGTGATATTATAGTGATCCAGTGTCTGTAGTGTTATCAGTGATATTATAGTGATCCAGTGTCTGTTGTGTTATCATAGTGATATTATAGTGATCTCGTGTCTGTAGTGTTATCATAGTGATATTATAGTGATCCAGTGTCTGTAGTGTTATTATAGAGATATTATAGTGATCCAGTGTCTGTTGTGTTATCATAGTGATATTATAGTGATCCAGTGTCTGTAGAGTTATCATAGTGATATTATAGTGATCCAGTGTCTGTAGTGTTATCATAGTGATATTATAGTGATCCAGTGTCTGTAGTGTTATTATAGAGATATTATAGTGATCCAGTGTCTGTTGTGTTATCATAGTGATATTATAGTGATCCAGTGTCTGTAGAGTTATCATAGTGATATTATAGTGATCCAGTGTCTGTAGTGTTATCATAGTGATATTATAGTGATCCAGTGTCTGTAGTGTTATCATAGTGATATTATAGTGATCCAGTGTCTGTAGTGTTATTATAGAGATATTATAGTGATTCAGTGTCTGTTGTGTTATCATAGTGATATTATAGTGATCCAGTGTCTGTAGTGTTATCATAGTGATATTATAGTGATCCAGTCTCTGTAGTGTTATCATAGAGATATTATAGTGATCCAGTGTCTGTAGTGTTATCATAGTGATATTATAGTGATCCAGTGTTTGTTGTGTTATCATAGTGATATTATAGTGATCCAGTGTCTGTAGTGTTATCATAGTAATATTATAGTGATCCAGTGTCTGTAGTGTTATCATAGTGATATTATAGTGATCCAGTGTCTGTAATGTTATCATAGTAATATTACAGTGATCCAGTCTCTGTAGTGTTATCATAGAGATATTATAGTGATCCCGTGTCTGTAGTGTTATCATAGTGATATTATAGTGATCCAGTGTCTGTAGTGTTATCATAGTAATATTATAGTGATTCAGTGTCTGTAGTGCTATCATAGTGATATTATAGTGATCCAGTGTCTGTAGTGTTATCATAGTGATATTATAGTGATCCAGTGTCTGTAGCGTTATCATAGTGATATTATAGTGATCCGGTGCCTGCAGTGTTATCATAGTGATATTATAGTGATCCAGTGTCTGTTGTGTTATCATAGTGATATTATAGTGATCCAGTGTCTGTAGTGTTATCATAGTGATATTATAGTGATCCAGTGTCTGTAGTGTTATCATAGTGATATTATAGTGATCCAGTGTCTGTGTTGTTATCATAGTGATATTATAGTGATCCAGTGTCTGTAGTGTTATCATAGTAATATCATAGTGATCCAGTGTCTGTAGTGTTATCATAGTGATATTATAGTGATCCAGTGTCTGTAGTGTTATCATAGTGATATTATAGTGATCCAGTGTCTGTTGTGTTATCATAGTGATCCAGTCTCTGTAGTGTTATCATAGTGATATTATAGTGATCCAGTGTCTGTAGTGTTATCATAGTGATATTATAGTGATCCAGTGTCTGTAGTGTTATCATAGTGATATTATAGTGATCCAGTCTCTGTAGTGTTATCATAGTGATATTATAGTGATCCAGTGTCTGTAGTGTTATCATAGTGATATTATAGTGATCCGGTGTCTGTTGTGTTATCATAGTAATATTATAGTGATCCAGTGTCTGTAGTGTTATCATAGTGATATTATAGTGATCCAGTGTCTGTATTGTTATCATAGTGATATTATAGTGATTCAGTGTCTGTAGTGTTATCATAGTAATATTATAGTGATCCAGTGTCTGTCGTGTTATCATAGAGATATTATAGTGATCCAGTGTCTGTTGTGTTATCATAGTGATATTATAGTGATCCAGTGTCTGTAGTGTTATCATAGAGATATTATAGTGATCCAGTGTCTGTTGTGTTATCATAGTGACATTATAGTGATCCAGTGTATGTAGTGTTATCATAGTGATATTATAGTGATCCAGTGTCTGTAGTGTTATCATAGTGATATTATAGTGATCCAGTGTCTGTAGTGTTATCATAGTGATATTATAGTGATCCAGTCTCTGTAGTGTTATCATAGTGATATTATAGTGATCCAGTGTCTGTAGTGTTATCATAGTGATATTATAGTGATCCAGTGTCTGTAGTGTTATCATAGAGATATTATAGTGATCCAGTCTCTGTAGTGTTATCATAGAGATATTATAGTGATCCAGTCTCTGTAGTGTTATCATAGTGATATTATAGTGATCCAGTGTCTGTAGTGTTATCATAGTGATATTATAGTGATCCAGTCTCTGTAGTGTTATCATAGTGATATTATAGTGATCCAGTGTCTGTAGTGTTATCATAGTGATATTATAGTGATCCAGTCTCTGTAGTGTTATCATAGTGATATTATAGTGATCCAGTGTCTGTTGTGTTATCATAGTGATATTATAGTGATCCCGTGTCTGTAGTGTTATCATAGTGATATTATAGTGATCCAGTGTCTGTGTCTGTCTGTAGTGTTATCATAGAGATATTATAGTGATCCCGTGTCTGTAGTGTTATCATAGTGATATTATAGTGATCCAGTGTCTGTAGTGTTATCATAGTGATATTATAGTGATCCAGTCTCTGTAGTGTTATCATAGTGATATTATAGTGATTCCGTGTCTGTAGTGCTATCATAGTGATATTATAGTGATCCCGTGTCTGTAGTGTTATCATAGTGATATTATAGTGATCCAGTGTCTGTTGTGTTATCATAGTGATATTATAGTGATCCCGTGTCTGTAGTGTTATTATAGTGATATTATAGTGATCCAGTGTCTGTAGTGTTATCATAGTGATATTATAGTGATCCAGTGTCTGTAGTGTTATCATAGTGATATTATAGTGATCCAGTGTCTGTAGTGTTATCATAGTGATATTATAGTGATCCAGTGTCTGTTGTGTTATCATAGTGATATTATAGTGATCCAGTGTCTGTAGTGTTATCATAGAGATATTATAGTGATCCAGTGTCTGTTGTGTTATCATAGTGACATTATAGTGATCCAGTGTATGTAGTGTTATCATAGTGATATTATAGTGATCCAGTGTCTGTAGTGTTATCATAGTGATATTATAGTGATCCAGTTTCTGTAGTGTTATCATAGTGATATTATAGTGATCCAGTGTCTGTAGTGTTATCATAGTGATATTATAGTGATCCAGTGTCTGTAGTGTTATCATAGTGATATTATAGTGATCCAGTGTCTGTTGTGTTATCATAGTGACATTATAGTGATCCAGTGTATGTAGTGTTATCATAGTGATATTATAGTGATCCAGTGTCTGTAGTGTTATCATAGTGATATTATAGTGATCCAGTTTCTGTAGTGTTATCATAGTGATATTATAGTGATCCAGTGTCTGTAGTGTTATCATAGTGATATTATAGTGATCCAGTGTCTGTTGTGTTATCATAGTGATATTATAGTGATCCAGTGTATGTAGTGTTATCACAGTGATATTATAGTAATCCGGTGTCTGTAGTGCTATCATAGTTATATTATAGTGATCCGGTGTCTGTAGTGTTATCATAGTGACATTATAGTGATCCAGTGTCTGTAGTGTTATCATAGTGATATTATAGTGATCCAGTGTTTGTTGTGTTATCATAGTGATATTATAGTGATCCCGTGTCTGTAGTGTTATCATAGAGATATTATAGTGATCCAGTGTCTGTAGTGTTATCATAGTGATATTATAGTGATCCAGTGTCTGTAGTGTTATCATAGTGATATTATAGTGATCCAGTGTCTGTAGTGTTATCATAGTGATATTATAGTGATCCAGTGTCTGTAGTGTTATCATAGAGATATTATAGTGATCCAGTGTCTGTTGTGTTATCATAGTGATATTATAGTGATCCAGTCTCTGTAGTGTTATCATAGAGATATTATAGTGATCCAGTGTCTGTAGTGTTATCATAGTGATATTATAGTGATCCAGTGTCTGTTTTGTTATCATAGTGATTGTTACGCCGAGCGCTCCGGGTCCCCGCTCCTCCCCGGAGCGCTCGCTTCACTCCCTCCGCTGCAGCGCTCCGGTCACGTCCTCTGACCCGGGGCGCTGCGATCCTGCTGCCAGCCGGGATGCGATTCGCGATGCGGGTAGCGCCCGCTCGCGATGCGCTCCCCGGCTCCCCTACCTGACTCGCTCCCCGTCTGTTCTGTCCCGGCGCGCGCGGCCCCGCTCCCTAGGGCGCGCGCGCGCCGGGTCTCTGCGATTTAAAGGGCCACTGCGCCGCTGATTGGCGCAGTGGTTCCAATTAGGGTTTTCACCTGTGCACTTCCCTATATTACCTCACTTCCCTTGCACTCCCTTGCCGGATCTTGTTGCCTTAGTGCCAGTGAAAGCGTTCCTTGTGTGTTCCTTGCCTGTGTTTCCAGACCTTCTGCCGTTGCCCCTGACTACGATCCTTGCTGCCTGCCCCGACCTTCTGCTACGTCCGACCTTGCTTCTGTCTACTCCCTTGTACCGCGCCTATCTTCAGCAGCCAGAGAGGTGAGCCGTTGCTAGTGGATACGACCTGGTCACTACCGCCGCAGCAAGACCATCCCGCTTTGCGGCGGGCTCTGGTGAAAACCAGTAGTGGCTTAGAACCGGTCCACTAGCACGGTCCACGCCAATCCCTCTCTGGCACAGAGGGTCCACTACCTGCCAGCCGGCATCGTGACAGTAGATCCGGCCAGTAGATCCGGCCATGGATCCCGCTGAAGTTCCTCTGCCAGTTGTCGCTGACCTCACCACGGTGGTCGCCCAGCAGTCACAACAGATAGCGCAACAAGGCCAACAGCTGTCTCAACTGACCGTTATGCTACAACAGTTGCTACCACAGCTTCAGCAGTCATCTCCTCCGCCAGCTCCTGCACCTCCTCCGCAGCGAGTGGCCGCTCCTGGGATACGCTTATCCTTGCCGGATAAATTTGATGGGGACTCTAAGTTTTGCCGTGGCTTTCTTTCCCAATGTTCCCTGCATCTGGAGATGATGTCGGACCTGGTTCCCACTGAAAGGTCTAAGGTGGCTTTCGTAGTCAGTCTTCTGTCCGGAAAAGCCCTGTCATGGGCCACACCGCTCTGGGACCGCAATGACCCCGTCACTGCCTCTGTACACTCCTTCTTCTCGGAAATCCGAAGTGTCTTTGAGGAACCTGCCCGAGCCTCTTCTGCTGAGACTGCCCTGTTGAACCTGGTCCAGGGTAATTCTTCCGTTGGCGAGTATGCCGTACAATTCCGTACACTTGCTTCAGAATTGTCCTGGAATAATGAGGCCCTCTGCGCGACCTTCAAAAAAGGCCTATCCAGCAACATTAAAGATGTTCTGGCCGCACGAGAAATTCCTGCTAATCTACATGAACTTATTCACCTAGCCACTCGCATTGACATGCGTTTTTCTGAAAGGCGTCAGGAACTCCGCCAAGATATGGACTCTGTTCGCACGAGGCGTTTCGTCTCCTCGGCTCCTCTCTCCTCTGGTCCCCTGCAATCTGTTCCTGTGCCTCCCGCCGTGGAGGCTATGCAGGTCGACCGGTCTCGCCTGACACCTCAAGAGAGGACACGACGCCGTATGGAGAACCTCTGCCTGTACTGTGCTAGTACCGAACACTTCCTGAGGGATTGTCCTATCCGTCCTCCCCGCCTGGAAAGACGTACGCTGACTCCGCACAAAGGTGAGACAGTCCTTGATGTCTACTCTGCTTCTCCACGTCTTACTGTGCCTGTGCGGATGTCTGCCTCTGCCTTCTCCTTCTCTACAGTGGCCTTCTTGGACTCTGGATCTGCAGGAAATTTTATTTTGGCCTCTCTCGTCAACAGGTTCAACATCCCAGTGACCAGTCTCGCCAGACCCCTCTACATCAATTGTGTAAATAATGAAAGATTGGACTGTACCATACGTTTCCGCACGGAGCCCCTTCTTATGAGCATCGGATCTCATCATGAGAGGATTGAACTTTTGGTCCTCCCCAATTGCACCTCGGAGATTCTCCTTGGACTTCCCTGGCTTCAACTTCATTCCCCAACCCTGGATTGGTCCACTGGGGAGATCAAGAGTTGGGGGTCCTCTTGTTCCAAGAACTGTCTAAAACCGGTTCCCAGTAACCCTTGCCGTAACTCTGTGCTTCCTCCAGTAACCGGTCTCCCTAAGGCCTATATGGACTTCGCGGATGTTTTCTGCAAAAAACAAGCTGAGACTCTACCTCCTCACAGGCCTTATGATTGCCCTATCGACCTCCTCCCGGGTACTACTCCACCCCGGGGCAGAATTTATCCTCTCTCTGCCCCAGAGACTCTTGCCATGTCCGAATACGTCCAGGAGAATCTAAAAAAGGGCTTTATCCGTAAATCCTCCTCTCCTGCCGGAGCCGGATTTTTCTTTGTGTCCAAAAAAGATGGCTCCCTACGTCCTTGCATTGACTACCGCGGTCTTAATAAAATCACGGTTAAGAACCGCTACCCCTTACCCCTCATCTCTGAACTCTTTGATCGCCTCCAAGGTGCCCACATCTTCACTAAATTGGACTTAAGAGGCGCCTATAACCTCATCCGCATCAGAGAGGGGGACGAGTGGAAAACGGCATTTAACACCAGAGATGGACACTTTGAGTATCTGGTCATGCCCTTTGGACTGTGCAATGCCCCTGCCGTCTTCCAAGACTTTGTCAATGAAATTTTTCGTGATCTGTTATACTCCTGTGTTGTGGTATATCTGGACGATATCCTAATTTTTTCTGCCAATCTAGAAGAACACCGCCAGCATGTCCGTATGGTTCTTCAGAGACTTCGTGACAACCAACTCTATGCCAAAATTGAGAAATGTCTGTTTGAATGCCAATCTCTTCCTTTTCTAGGATATTTGGTCTCTGGCCAGGGACTACAGATGGATCCAGACAAACTCTCTGCCGTCTTAAATTGGCCACGCCCCTCCGGACTCCGTGCTATCCAACGCTTTTTGGGGTTCGCCAATTATTACAGGCAATTTATTCCACATTTTTCTACCATTGTGGCTCCTATCGTGGCTTTAACCAAGAAAAATGCTGATCCCAAGTCCTGGCCTCCTCAAGCAGAAGACTCCTTTAAACGACTCAAGTCTGCCTTTTCTTCGGCTCCCGTGCTCTCCAGACCTGACCCTTCCAAACCCTTCCTATTGGAGGTTGATGCCTCCTCAGTAGGAGCTGGAGCTGTTCTTCTACAAAAAAATCCTTCCGGGCATGCTGTCACTTGTGGTTTTTTCTCTAGGACCTTCTCTCCAGCGGAGAGGAACTACTCCATCGGGGATCGAGAGCTTCTAGCCATTAAATTAGCACTTGAGGAATGGAGGCATCTGCTGGAGGGATCAAGATTTCCTGTTATTATCTACACCGACCACAAGAACCTCTCCTACCTCCAGTCGGCCCAACGGCTGAATCCTCGCCAGGCCCGGTGGTCTCTGTTCTTTGCCCGATTTAATTTTGAGATTCACTTTCGTCCTGCCGATAAGAACATTAGGGCCGATGCTCTCTCTCGTTCCTCGGATGCCTCAGAAGTTGATCTCCCTCCGCAACACATCATTCCACCTGACTGCCTGATCTCCACTTCTCCTGCCTCCATCAGGCAGACTCCTCCAGGAAAGACCTTTGTTTCTCCACGCCAACGCCTCGGAATCCTCAAATGGGGTCACTCCTCCCATCTCGCAGGTCATGCGGGCATCAAGAAATCTGTGCAACTCATCTCCCGCTTCTATTGGTGGCCGACTCTGGAGACGGATGTTGGGGACTTTGTGCGAGCCTGCACTATCTGTGCCCGGGATAAGACTCCTCGCCAGAAGCCCGCTGGTTTTCTTCATCCTCTGCCTGTCCCCGAACAGCCTTGGTCTCTGATTGGTATGGATTTTATTACTGATTTACCCCCTTCCCGTGGCAACACCGTTATTTGGGTGGTCGTTGATCGATTCTCCAAAATGGCACATTTCATCCCTCTTCCTGGTCTTCCTTCTGCGCCTCAGTTGGCTAAACAATTTTTTGTACACATTTTTCGTCTTCACGGGTTGCCTACGCAGATTGTCTCGGATAGAGGGGTCCAATTCGTGTCTAAATTCTGGAGGGCTCTCTGTAAACAACTCAAGATTAAATTAAATTTTTCCTCTGCATATCATCCCCAGTCCAATGGACAAGTAGAAAGAATTAACCAGATCCTGGGTGATTATTTGCGACATTTTGTTTCCTCCCGCCAGGATGACTGGGCAGATCTCCTTCCATGGGCCGAATTTTCGTATAACTTCAGGGTCTCTGAATCTTCCTCCAAATCCCCATTTTTCGTGGTGTACGGCCGTCACCCTCTTCCCCCCCTCCCTACCCCCTTGCCCTCTGGTCTGCCCGCTGTGGATGAAATTTCTCGTGACCTTTCCATTATATGGAGAGAGACCCAAAATTCTCTCTTACAGGCTTCTTCACGCATGAAGAGGTTCGCGGATAAGAAAAGAAGAGCTCCCCCCGTTTTTTCCCCTGGAGACAAGGTATGGCTCTCCGCTAAATATGTCCGCTTCCGTGTCCCTAGCTACAAGTTGGGACCACGCTATCTTGGTCCTTTCAAAATTTTGTGTCAAATTAATCCTGTCTCTTATAAACTTCTTCTTCCTCCTTCTCTTCGTATCCCTAATGCCTTTCACGTCTCTCTTCTCAAACCACTCATCCTCAACCGTTTTTCTCCCAAATCTGTTCCTCCCACTCCTGTTTCCGGCTCCTCGGACGTCTTCTCGGTCAAGGAAATTTTGGCTGCCAAAAAGGTCAGAGGGAAAAATTTTTTTTTAGTAGACTGGGAGGGTTGTGGTCCTGAAGAGAGATCCTGGGAACCTGAGGACAACATCCTTGACAAAAGTCTGCTCCTCAGGTTCTCAGGCTCCAAGAAGAGGGGGAGACCCAAGGGGGGGGGTACTGTTACGCCGAGCGCTCCGGGTCCCCGCTCCTCCCCGGAGCGCTCGCTTCACTCCCTCCGCTGCAGCGCTCCGGTCACGTCCTCTGACCCGGGGCGCTGCGATCCTGCTGCCAGCCGGGATGCGATTCGCGATGCGGGTAGCGCCCGCTCGCGATGCGCTCCCCGGCTCCCCTACCTGACTCGCTCCCCGTCTGTTCTGTCCCGGCGCGCGCGGCCCCGCTCCCTAGGGCGCGCGCGCGCCGGGTCTCTGCGATTTAAAGGGCCACTGCGCCGCTGATTGGCGCAGTGGTTCCAATTAGGGTTTTCACCTGTGCACTTCCCTATATTACCTCACTTCCCTTGCACTCCCTTGCCGGATCTTGTTGCCTTAGTGCCAGTGAAAGCGTTCCTTGTGTGTTCCTTGCCTGTGTTTCCAGACCTTCTGCCGTTGCCCCTGACTACGATCCTTGCTGCCTGCCCCGACCTTCTGCTACGTCCGACCTTGCTTCTGCCTACTCCCTTGTACCGCGCCTATCTTCAGCAGCCAGAGAGGTGAGCCGTTGCTAGTGGATACGACCTGGTCACTACCGCCGCAGCAAGACCATCCCGCTTTGCGGCGGGCTCTGGTGAAAACCAGTAGTGGCTTAGAACCGGTCCACTAGCACGGTCCACGCCAATCCCTCTCTGGCACAGAGGGTCCACTACCTGCCAGCCGGCATCGTGACAGTGATATTATAGTGATCCAGTGTCTGTAGTGTTATCA
This sequence comes from Hyla sarda, assembly GCF_029499605.1. NCBI lineage: Eukaryota > Metazoa > Chordata > Amphibia > Anura > Hylidae > Hyla > Hyla sarda. The sequence continues at coordinate 193,821 of NW_026610142.1, read as the reverse complement.
GTGATATTATAGTGATCCAGTGTCTGTTGTGTTATCATAGTGATATTATAGTGATCTCGTGTCTGTAGTGTTATCATAGTGATATTATAGTGATCCAGTGTCTGTAGTGTTATTATAGAGATATTATAGTGATCCAGTGTCTGTTGTGTTATCATAGTGATATTATAGTGATCCAGTGTCTGTAGTGTTATCATAGTGATATTATAGTGATCCAGTGTCTGTAGTGTTATCATAGTGATATTATAGTGATCCAGTGTCTGTAGTGTTATAATAGTGATATTATAGTGATCCAGTGTCTGTTGTGTTATCATAGTGATATTATAGTGATCCAGTGTCTGTAGTGTTATCATAGTGATATTATAGTGATCCAGTCTCTGTAGTGTTATCATAGAGATATTATAGTGATCCAGTGTCTGTAGTGTTATCATAGTGATATTATAGTGATCCAGTGTCTGTTGTGTTATCATAGTGATATTATAGTGATCCAGTGTCTGTAGTGTTATCATAGTAATATTATAGTGATCCAGTGTCTGTAGTGTTATCATAGTGATATTATAGTGATCCAGTGTCTGTAATGTTATCATAGTAATATTACAGTGATCCAGTCTCTGTAGTGTTATCATAGAGATATTATAGTGATCCCGTGTCTGTAGTGTTATCATAGTGATATTATAGTGATCCAGTGTCTGTAGTGTTATCATAGTAATATTATAGTGATCCAGTGTCTGTAGTGCTATCATAGTGATATTATAGTGATCCAGTGTCTGTAGTGTTATCATAGTGATATTATAGTGATCCAGTGTCTGTAGCGTTATCATAGTGATATTATAGTGATCCGGTGCCTGCAGTGTTATCATAGTGATATTATAGTGATCCAGTGTCTGTTGTGTTATCATAGTGATATTATAGTGATCCAGTGTCTGTAGTGTTATCATAGTGATATTATAGTGATCCAGTGTCTGTAGTGTTATCATAGTGATATTATAGTGATCCAGTGTCTGTGTTGTTATCATAGTGATATTATAGTGATCCAGTGTCTGTAGTGTTATCATAGTAATATCATAGTGATCCAGTGTCTGTAGTGCTATCATAGTGATATTATAGTGATCCAGTGTCTGTAGTGTTATCATAGTGATATTATAGTGATCCAGTGTCTGTAGTGTTATCATAGTGATATTATAGTGATCCGGTGCCTGCAGTGTTATCATAGTGATATTATAGTGATCCAGTGTCTGTTGTGTTATCATAGTGATCCAGTGTCTGTAGTGTTATCATAGTGATATTATAGTGATCCAGTGTCTGTAGTGTTATCATAGTGATATTATAGTGATCCAGTGTCTGTAGTGTTATCATAGTGATATTTTAGTGATCCAGTGTCTGTAGTGTTATCATAGTGATATTATAGTGATCCAGTGTCTGTAGTGTTATCATAGTGATATTATAGTGATCCAGTGTCTGTAGTGTTATCATAGTAATATTATAGTGATCCAGTGTCTGTAGTGTTATCATAGTGATATTATAGTGATCCAGTGTCTGTATTGTTATCATAGTGATATTATAGTGATCCAGTGTCTGTAGTGTTATCATAGTAATATTATAGTGATCCAGTGTCTGTCGTGTTATCATAGAGATATTATAGTGATCCAGTGTCTGTTGTGTTATCATAGTGATATTATAGTGATCCAGTGTCTGTAGTGTTATCATAGAGATATTATAGTGATCCAGTGTCTGTTGTGTTATCATAGTGACATTATAGTGATCCAGTGTATGTAGTGTTATCATAGTGATATTATAGTGATCCAGTGTCTGTAGTGTTATCATAGTGATATTATAGTGATCCAGTGTCTGTAGTGTTATCATAGTGATATTATAGTGATCCAGTCTCTGTAGTGTTATCATAGTGATATTATAGTGATCCAGTGTCTGTAGTGTTATCATAGTGATATTATAGTGATCCGGTGTCTGTTGTGTTATCATAGTAATATTATAGTGATCCAGTGTCTGTAGTGTTATCATAGTGATATTATAGTGATCCAGTGTCTGTATTGTTATCATAGTGATATTATAGTGATCCAGTGTCTGTAGTGTTATCATAGTAATATTATAGTGATCCAGTGTCTGTCGTGTTATCATAGAGATATTATAGTGATCCAGTGTCTGTTGTGTTATCATAGTGATATTATAGTGATCCAGTGTCTGTAGTGTTATCATAGAGATATTATAGTGATCCAGTGTCTGTTGTGTTATCATAGTGACATTATAGTGATCCAGTGTATGTAGTGTTATCATAGTGATATTATAGTGATCCAGTGTCTGTAGTGTTATCATAGTGATATTATAGTGATCCAGTGTCTGTAGTGTTATCATAGTGATATTATAGTGATCCAGTGTCTGTAGTGTTATCATAGTGATATTATAGTGATCCAGTCTCTGTAGTGTTATCATAGTGATATTATAGTGATCCAGTGTCTGTAGTGTTATCATAGTGATATTATAGTGATCCAGTGTCTGTAGTGTTATCATAGTGATATTATAGTGATCCAGTGTCTGTAGTGTTATCATAGTGATATTATAGTGATCCAGTGTCTGTAGTGTTATCATAGAGATATTATAGTGATCCAGTCTCTGTAGTGTTATCATAGAGATATTATAGTGATCCAGTGTCTGTAGTGTTATCATAGTGATATTATAGTGATCCAGTGTCTGTAGTGTTATCATAGTGATATTATAGTGATCCAGTCTCTGTAGTGTTATCATAGTGATATTATAGTGATCCAGTGTCTGTAGTGTTATCATAGTGATATTATAGTGATCCAGTCTCTGTAGTGTTATCATAGTGATATTATAGTGATCCAGTGTCTGTTGTGTTATCATAGTGATATTATAGTGATCCCGTGTCTGTAGTGTTATCATAGTGATATTATAGTGATCCAGTGTCTGTGTCTGTCTGTAGTGTTATCATAGAGATATTATAGTGATCCCGTGTCTGTAGTGTTATCATAGTGATATTATAGTGATCCAGTGTCTGTTGTGTTATCATAGTGATATTATGGTGATCCAGTGTCTGTAGTGTTATCATAGTGATATTATAGTGATCCAGTGTCTGTAGTGTTATCATAGTGATATTATAGTGATCCAGTCTCTGTAGTGTTATCATAGTGATATTATAGTGATTCCGTGTCTGTAGTGCTATCATAGTGATATTATAGTGATCCCGTGTCTGTAGTGTTATCATAGTGATATTATAGTGATCCAGTGTCTGTTGTGTTATCATAGTGATATTATAGTGATCCAGTGTATGTAGTGTTATCATAGTGATATTATAGTGATCCAGTGTCTGTAGTGTTATCATAGTGATATTTTAGTGATCCAGTGTCTGTAGTGTTATCATAGTGATATTATAGTGATTGTTACGCCTAGCGCTCCGGGTCCCCGCTCCTCCCCGGAGCGCTCACGGCGTCTTTCTCCCTGCAGCGCCCCGGTCAGTCCCGCTGACCGGGAGCGCTGCACTGTCTTGGCCGTTGGGGATGCGATTCGCACAGCGGGACGCGCCCGCTCGCGAGTCGCATCCCAGGTCACTTACCCGTCCCGGTCCCCTGCTGTCATGTGCTGGCGCGCGCGGCTCCGCTCTCTAGGGCGCGCGCGCGCCAGCTCTCTGAGACTTAAAGGGCCAGTGCACCAATGATTGGTGCCTGGCCCAATTAGCTTTATTGGTTCCCACCTGTTCCCTGCCTATATCTAGTCTCCTCCCTTGCACTCCCTTGCCGGATCTTGTTGCCTTGTGCCAGTGAAAGCGTTTAGTGTGTCCAAAGCCTGTGTACCTGAACTTCTGCTACCCATCCTGACTACGAACCTTGCCGCCTGCCCCCGACCTTCTGCTACGTCTGACCTTGCTTCTGCCTACTCCCTTGTACCGCGCCTATCTTCAGCAGCCAGAGAGGTGAGCCGTTGCTAGTGGATACGACCTGGTCACTACCGCCGCAGCAAGACCATCCCGCTTTGCGGCGGGCTCTGGTGAAAACCAGTAGTGGCTTAGAACCGGTCCACTAGCACGGTCCACGCCAATCCCTCTCTGGCACAGAGGATCCACTACCTGGAAGCCGAATCGTGACAGTAGATCCGGCCATGGATCCCGCTGAGGTGCCGCTGCCAAGTCTCGCTGATCTTCCCACGGTGGTCGCTCAGCAATCGCAGCAGATTGCCCAACAAGGACAGCAGCTGTCGCAGTTGACCGCCATGTTACAGCAAATTCTGCCTCTGCTACAGCAGCAACCATCTCCTCCGCCAGCTCCTGCACCTCCTCCGCAGCGAGTGGCCGCTCCTAACCTCCGCTTGTCCCTGCCGGACAAATTTGATGGGGACTCCAGACTCTGCCGTGGATTTTTGTCTCAGTGTTCCCTGCATATGGAGATGTTGTCAGACTTGTTTCCTACAGAACGGTCTAAGGTGGCGTTCGTAGTAAGTCTTCTTTCAGGAAAGGCCTTGTCTTGGGCCACACCGCTCTGGGACCGCAATGATCCTGCCACAGCCACAGTCCAGTCCTTCTTTGCTGAAGTCCGAAGTGTCTTTGAGGAACCTGCCCGAGCCTCTTCTGCTGAGACTGCCTTGCTGAACCTGGTCCAGGGTAATTCTTCCGTTGGCGAGTACGCCATACAATTCCGTACTTTTGCTTCTGAACTATCCTGGAATAATGAGGCTCTCTGCGCGACCTTTAAAAAAGGCCTATCCAGTCGCATCAAGGATGTGCTGGCCGCACGAGAGATTCCTGCCAACCTCCAAGAACTCATCCATTTGGCTACCCGCATTGACATGCGTTTTTCTGAGCGACACCAAGAGCTCCGCCAGGAAAAAGACTTAGATCTCTGGGCTCCTCTCCCACAGCATCCTTTGCAGTCTTCGCCTGGGCCTCCCGCCGAGGAGGCCATGCAAGTGGATCGGTCTCGCCTGACCCAGGAAGAGAGGAATCGCCGTAGAGAAGAAAATCTCTGTCTGTATTGTGCCAGTACTGAGCATTTCTTGGTGGATTGCCCTATCCGTCCTCCACGCCTGGGAAACGCACGCACGCACCCAGCTCACGTGGGTGTGGCATCTTTTGCTTCTAAGTCTTCTTCTCCACGTCTCACGGTGCCCGTGCGGATTTCCCCTACAGCCAACTCCTCCATCTCAGCCGTGGCCTGCTTGGACTCTGGTGCCTCCGGGAATTTTATGTTGGAGTCCTTTGTTAATAGATTCAGCATCCCGGTGACCCGTCTCGTCAAACCGCTCTACATTTCCGCGGTCAACGGAGCCAGATTGGACTGCACCGTGCGTTACCGCACAGAACCCCTCCTGATGTCTATCGGACCCCACCACGAAAGGATTGAGTTCTTCATTCTCCCCAACTGTACCTCTGAGGTCCTCCTCGGTCTGCCTTGGCTCCGGCTTCATTCCCCCACCATTGATTGGACCACCGGGGAGATCAGGAACTGGGACTCTGCCTGCCACAGGAAGTGCCTCTCCCCCCCTCCCAGTCCCATCAGGCAAGCCTCTGTGCCTCCCCATGGCCCCCGTCCTGGTGTCACACTGCCCCGTGCCAGGCCTCGCCCTCTGCCCTCCCTCCCCATTCCCACTCCTGCTGTACTGCCTGCCGTTGAGGAAACCCTCCATTCTTTCCAGGTGTCCTCATCCCAGGGGAGGCAGTTACCGGACAAAGAGAAGGGGAGACCTAAGGGGGGGGGTACTGTTACGCCTAGCGCTCCGGGTCCCCGCTCCTCCCCGGAGCGCTCACGGCGTCTTTCTCCCTGCAGCGCCCCGGTCAGTCCCGCTGACCGGGAGCGCTGCACTGTCTTGGCCGTTGGGGATGCGATTCGCACAGCGGGACGCGCCCGCTCGCGAGTCGCATCCCAGGTCACTTACCCGTCCCGGTCCCCTGCTGTCATGTGCTGGCGCGCGCGGCTCCGCTCTCTAGGGCGCGCGCGCGCCAGCTCTCTGAGACTTAAAGGGCCAGTGCACCAATGATTGGTGCCTGGCCCAATTAGCTTTATTGGTTCCCACCTGTTCCCTGCCTATATCTAGTCTCCTCCCTTGCACTCCCTTGCCGGATCTTGTTGCCTTGTGCCAGTGAAAGCGTTTAGTGTGTCCAAAGCCTGTGTACCTGAACTTCTGCTACCCATCCTGACTACGAACCTTGCCGCCTGCCCCCGACCTTCTGCTACGTCTGACCTTGCTTCTGCCTACTCCCTTGTACCGCGCCTATCTTCAGCAGCCAGAGAGGTGAGCCGTTGCTAGTGGATACGACCTGGTCACTACCGCCGCAGCAAGACCATCCCGCTTTGCGGCGGGCTCTGGTGAAAACCAGTAGTGGCTTAGAACCGGTCCACTAGCACGGTCCACGCCAATCCCTCTCTGGCACAGAGGATCCACTACCTGGAAGCCGAATCGTGACAGTGATCCAGTGTCTGTAGTGTTATCATAGTGATATTATAGTGATCCAGTGTCTGTAGTGTTATCATAGTAATATTATAGTGATCCAGTGTCTGTAGTGTTATCATAGTGATATTATAGTGATCCAGTGTCTGTATTGTTATCATAGTGATATTATAGTGATCCAGTGTCTGTAGTGTTATCATAGTAATATTATAGTGATCCAGTGTCTGTCGTGTTATCATAGAGATATTATAGTGATCCAGTGTCTGTTGTGTTATCATAGTGATATTATAGTGATCCAGTGTCTGTAGTGTTATCATAGAGATATTATAGTGATCCAGTGTCTGTTGTGTTATCATAGTGACATTATAGTGATCCAGTGTATGTAGTGTTATCATAGTGATATTATAGTGATCCAGTGTCTGTAGTGTTATCATAGTGATATTATAGTGATCCAGTGTCTGTAGTGTTATCATAGTGATATTATAGTGATCCAGTCTCTGTAGTGTTATCATAGTGATATTATAGTGATCCAGTGTCTGTAGTGTTATCATAGTGATATTATAGTGATCCGGTGTCTGTTGTGTTATCATAGTAATATTATAGTGATCCAGTGTCTGTAGTGTTATCATAGTGATATTATAGTGATCCAGTGTCTGTATTGTTATCATAGTGATATTATAGTGATCCAGTGTCTGTAGTGTTATCATAGTAATATTATAGTGATCCAGTGTCTGTCGTGTTATCATAGAGATATTATAGTGATCCAGTGTCTGTTGTGTTATCATAGTGATATTATAGTGATCCAGTGTCTGTAGTGTTATCATAGAGATATTATAGTGATCCAGTGTCTGTTGTGTTATCATAGTGACATTATAGTGATCCAGTGTATGTAGTGTTATCATAGTGATATTATAGTGATCCAGTGTCTGTAGTGTTATCATAGTGATATTATAGTGATCCAGTGTCTGTAGTGTTATCATAGTGATATTATAGTGATCCAGTGTCTGTAGTGTTATCATAGTGATATTATAGTGATCCAGTCTCTGTAGTGTTATCATAGTGATATTATAGTGATCCAGTGTCTGTAGTGTTATCATAGTGATATTATAGTGATCCAGTGTCTGTAGTGTTATCATAGTGATATTATAGTGATCCAGTGTCTGTAGTGTTATCATAGTGATATTATAGTGATCCAGTGTCTGTAGTGTTATCATAGAGATATTATAGTGATCCAGTCTCTGTAGTGTTATCATAGAGATATTATAGTGATCCAGTGTCTGTAGTGTTATCATAGTGATATTATAGTGATCCAGTGTCTGTAGTGTTATCATAGTGATATTATAGTGATCCAGTCTCTGTAGTGTTATCATAGTGATATTATAGTGATCCAGTGTCTGTAGTGTTATCATAGTGATATTATAGTGATCCAGTCTCTGTAGTGTTATCATAGTGATATTATAGTGATCCAGTGTCTGTTGTGTTATCATAGTGATATTATAGTGATCCCGTGTCTGTAGTGTTATCATAGTGATATTATAGTGATCCAGTGTCTGTGTCTGTCTGTAGTGTTATCATAGAGATATTATAGTGATCCCGTGTCTGTAGTGTTATCATAGTGATATTATAGTGATCCAGTGTCTGTTGTGTTATCATAGTGATATTATGGTGATCCAGTGTCTGTAGTGTTATCATAGTGATATTATAGTGATCCAGTGTCTGTAGTGTTATCATAGTGATATTATAGTGATCCAGTCTCTGTAGTGTTATCATAGTGATATTATAGTGATTCCGTGTCTGTAGTGCTATCATAGTGATATTATAGTGATCCCGTGTCTGTAGTGTTATCATAGTGATATTATAGTGATCCAGTGTCTGTTGTGTTATCATAGTGATATTATAGTGATCCAGTGTCTGTTGTGTTACCATAGTGATATTATAGTGATCCAGTGTCTGTTGTGTTATCATAGTGATATTATAGTGATCCAGTGTCTGTTGTGTTATCATAGTGATATTATAGTGATCCAGTGTCTGTAGTGTTATCATAGTGATATTATAGTGATCCCGTGTCTGTAGTGTTATTATAGTGATATTATAGTGATCCAGTGTCTGTAGTGTTATCATAGTGATATTATAGTGATCCAGTGTCTGTAGTGTTATCATAGTGATATTATAGTGATTCAGTGTCTGTAGTGTTATCATAGTGATATTATAGTGATCCAGTGTCTGTTGTGTTATCATAGTGATATTATAGTGATCCAGTGTCTGTAGTGTTATCATAGAGATATTATAGTGATCCAGTGTCTGTTGTGTTATCATAGTGACATTATAGTGATCCAGTGTATGTAGTGTTATCATAGTGATATTATAGTGATCCAGTGTCTGTTGTGTTATCATAGTAATATTATAGTGATCCAGTCTCTGTAGTGTTATCATAGTGATATTATAGTGATCCAGTGTCTGTAGTGTTATCATAGAGATATTATAGTGATCCAGTGTCTGTAGTGTTATCATAGTGATATTATAATGATCCAGTGTCTGTAGTGTTATCATAGTGATATTATAGTGATCCAGTGTCTGTAGTGTTATCATAGTGATATTTTAGTGATCCAGTGTCTGTAGTGTTATCATAGGGATATTATAGTGATCCAGTGTCTGTAGTGTTATCATAGTAATATTATAGTGATCCAGTCTCTGTAGTGTTATCATAGAGATATTATAGTGATCCAGTGTCTGTAGTGTTATCATAGTGATATTATAGTGATCCAGTGTCTGTAGTGTTATCATAGTGATATTATAGTGATCTAGTGTCTGTAGTGTTATCATAGTGATATTATATTGATCCAGTGTCTGTAGTGTTATCATAGTGATATTATAGTGATCCAGTGTCTGTAGTGTTATCATAGTGATATTATAGTGATCCAGTCTCTGTAGTGTTATCATAGTGATATTATAGTGATCCAGTGTCTGTAGTGTTATCATAGTGATATTATAATGATCCAGTGTCTGTAGTGTTATCATAGTGATATTGTAGTGATCCAGTGTCTGTTGTGTTATCATAGTGATATTATAGTGATCCAGTGTCTGTAGTGTTATCATAGTGATATTATAGTGATCCGGTGTCTGTTGTGTTATCATAGTGATATTATAATGATCCAGTGTCGGTAGTGTTATCATAGTGATATTATAGTGATCCAGTGTTTGTTGTGTTATCATAGTGATATTTTAGTGATCCAGTGTCTGTAGTGTTATCATAGTGATATTATAGTGATCCTGTGTCTGTAGTGTTATCATAGTGATATTATAGTGATCCAGTGTCTGTAGTGTTATCATAGAGATATTATAGTGATCCAGTGTCTGTAGTGTTATCATAGTAATATTATAGTGATCCAGTGTCTGTTGTGTTATCATAGTGATATTATAGTGATCCAGTGTCTGTAGTGTTATCATAGTGATATTATAGTGATCCAGTGTTTGTTGTGTTATCATAGTGATATTATAGTGATCCAGTCTCTGTAGTGTTATCATAGAGATATTATAGTGATCCAGTGTCTGTAGTGTTATCATAGTGATATTATAGTGATCCAGTGTCTGTAGTGTTATCATAGTAATATTATAGTGATCCAGTGTCTGTTGTGTTATCATAGTAATATTATAGTGATCCAGTGTCTGTAGTGTTATCATAGTGATATTATAGTGATCCAGTGTCTGTAGTGTTATCATAGTGATATTATAGTGATCCCGTGTCTGTAGTGTTATCATAGTAATATTATAGTGATTCCGTGTCTGTAGTGTTATCATAGTGATATTATAGTGATCCAGTGTCTGTTGTGTTATCATAGTGATATTATAGTGATCCAGTCTCTGTAGTGTTATCATAGTAATATTATAGTGATCCAGTGTCTGTAGTGTTATCATAGTGATATTATAGTGATCCAGTCTCTGTAGTGTTATCATAGAGATATTATAGTGATCCAGTGTCTGTAGTGTTATCATAGTGATATTATAGTGATCCAGTGTCTGTAGTGTTATAATAGTGATATTATAGTGATCCAGTGTCTGTTGTGTTATCATAGTAATATTATAGTGATCCAGTGTCTGTAGTGTTATCATAGTGATATTATAGTGATCCAGTGTCTGTAGTGTTATCATAGTGATATTATAGTGATCCGGTGCCTGCAGTGTTATCATAGTGATATTATAGTGACCCAGTGTCTGTTGTGTTATCATAGTAATATTACAGTGATCCAGTGTCTGTAGTGTTATCATAGTAATATTATAGTGATCCAGTGTCTGTCGTGTTATCATAGTGATATTATAGTGATCCAGTGTCTGTTGTGTTATCATAGTGATATTATAGTGATCCAGTGTCTGTAGTGTTATCATAGTGATATTATAGTGATCCCGTGTCTGTAGTGTTATCATAGTAATATTATAGTGATCCAGTGTCTGTCGTGTTATCATAGAGATATTATAGTGATCCAGTGTCTGTTGTGTTTTCATAGTGATATTATAGTGATCCAGTGTATGTAGTGTTATCATAGAGATATTATAGTGATCCAGTGTCTGTTGTGTTATCATAGTGACATTATAGTGATCCAGTGTATGTAGTGTTATCATAGTGATATTATAGTGATCCAGTGTCTGTAGTGTTATCATAGTGACATTATAGTGATCCAGTGTCTGTAGTGTTATCATAGTGATTTTATATTGATCCAGTGTCTGTAGTGTTATCATAGTGATATTATAGTGATCCAGTGTCTGTAGTGTTATCATAGAGATATTATAGTGATCCAGTGTCTGTAGTGTTATCATAGTGATATTATAGTGATCCAGTGTATGTAGTGTTATCATAGTGATATTATAGTGATCCAGTGTCTGTAGTGTTATCATAGTGATATTATAGTGATCCAGTGTCTGTAGTGTTATCATAGTGATATTATAGTGATCCAGTGTCTGTTGTGTTATCATAGTGATATTGTAGTGATCCAGTGTATGTAGTGTTATCACCTGGTTGCTACCAGTGTCTGTTGTGTTATCATAGTGATATTATAGTGATCCAGTGTCTGTAGTGTTATCATAGTGATATTATAGTGATCCAGTGTCTGTTGTGTTATCATAGTGATATTGTAGTGATCCAGTGTATGTAGTGTTATCACCTGGTTGCTACCAGTGTCTGTAGTGTTATCATAGTGATATTATAGTGATCCAGTCTCTGTAGTGTTATCATATTGATATTATAGTGATCCAGTCTCTGTAGTGTTATCATAGAGATATTATAGTGATCCAGTGTCTGTAGTGTTATCATAGTGATATTATAGGGATCCCGTGTCGGTAGTGTTATTATAGTGATATTATAGTGATCCAGTCTCTGTAGTGTTATCATAGTGATATTATAGTGATCCAGTGTCTGTATTGTTATCATAGTGATATTATAGTGATCCAGTGTCTGTAGTGTTATCATAGAGATATTATAGTGATCCAGTCTCTGTAGTGTTATCATAGTAATATTATAGTGATCCAGTGTCTGTAGTGTTATCATAGAGATATTATAGTGATCCAGTCTCTGTAGTGTTATCATAGTAATATTATAGTGATCCAGTGTCTGTAGTGTTATAATAGTAATATTATAGTGATCCAGTGTCTGTTGTGTTATCATAGTGATATTATAGTGATCCAGTGTCTGTAGTGTTATCATAGTGATATTATAGTGATCCAGTGTCTGTAGTGTTATCATAGTGATATTATAGTGATCCAGTGTCTGTAGTGTTATCATAGTGATATTATAGTGATCCAGTGTCTGTAGTGTTATCATAGTAATATTATAGTGATCCAGTGTCTGTAGTGTTATCATAGTGATATTATAGTGATCCAGTGTCTGTAGTGTTATTGTCACGATTCGGCTGGCAGGAGGTGGATCCTCTGTGCCAGAGAGGGTTTGGCGTGGACCGTGTCGGTGGACCGGTTCTAAGTTGCTACTGGTATTCACCAGAGCCCGCCGCAAAGCGGGATGGTCTTGCAGCGGCGGTAGCAACCAGGTCGTATCCACCGGCAACGGCTCAACCTCTCTGACTGCTGAGATAAGCGCGGTACAAGGGAGTAGACAAGAGCAAGGTTGGACGTAGCAGAAGGTCAGGGCAGGCAGCAAGGATCGTAGTCAGGGGCAACGGCAGGAGGTCTGGAACACAGGCTAGGAACACACAAGGAAACGCTTTCACTGGCACAATGGCAACAAGATCCGGCGAGGGAGTGCAGGGGAAGTGAGGTATAAGTAGGGAGTGCAGGGGAAGTGAGGTATAAGTAGGGAGTGCACAGGTGAGGATACTGATTAGGCCTGCTGCGCCAATCAGTGGCGCAGTGGTCCTTTAAATCGCAGAGACCTGGCGCGCGCGCGCCCTAAGGAGCGGGGCCGCGCGCGCCGGGACAACACAGACGGGGAACAGGTCAGGTACGGGAGCCGGGCTGCGCATCGCGAGCGGGCGCGTCCCGCATCGCGAATCGCATCCCGGCTGGGAGTAATATCGCAGCGCGCCCGGTCAGCAGGTCTGACCGGGGCGCTGCGAATGAGAGGACGCTGCGAGCGCTCCGGGGAGGAGCGGGGACCCGGAGCGCTTGGCGTAACAGTACCCCCCCCCCCCTGGGTCTCCCCCTCTTCTTGGAGCCTGAGAACCTGAGGATAAGACTTTTGTCTAGGATGTTGTCCTCAGGTTCCCAAGATCTCTCCTCTGGGCCACAATTCTCCCAATCAACCAAGAAGAATTTTTTACCTCTGACCGTCTTGGACGCTAGAATCTCCTTCACCGAGAAGACGTCAGACGAATCGGAAACAGGGGTGGGGGAAACAACTTTAGGAGAGAAGCGGTTAAGGATGAGTGGTTTAAGGAGAGAGACATGGAAGGCATTGGGAATACGGAGAGAAGGAGGAAGAAGGAGTTTGTAAGAGACAGGGTTGATCTGGCACAAGATTTTGAAAGGACCAAGATAGCGTGGTCCCAGTTTATAACTGGGGACACGAAAGCGGACATACTTTGCGGAGAGCCATACCTTGTCTCCGGGAGCAAAAATGGGGGGAGTTCTTTTTTTATCAGCAAATTTTTTCATCCGGGATGAAGCCTGTAAAAGAGAATTTGGGGTTTCTTTCCATATGGTGGAAAGATCTCGAGTCACTTCATCAACAGCAGGCAAACCAGAGGGCATAGGAGTGGGGAGGGGAGGAAGAGGGTGACGGCCGTACACCACGAAGAATGGGGATTTAGCAGAAGATTCGGAGACTCTGAAGTTGTATGAGAATTCAGCCCATGGTAGAAGATCTGCCCAGTCATCCTGGCGGGAGGAAACAAAATGTCGTAAATAGTCACCCAGGACCTGATTAATTCTTTCTACTTGCCCATTTGATTGGGTATGATAAGAAGAAGAGAAGTTTAATTTGATCTTGAGCTGCTTACAGAGGGCCCTCCAGAATTTAGACACAAATTGAACGCCTCTATCCGAGACGATATGCGTGGGCAAACCGTGAAGGCGAAAAATGTGTATAAAAAATTGCTTTGCCAACTGAGGCGCTGAAAGAAGGCCTGGAAGAGGGATAAAATGTGCCATCTTGGAAAATCGATCAACGACCACCCAAACAACTGTGTTGTCACGGGATTAGGGCAAGTCAGTAATAAAGTCCATACCAATCTGTGACCAAGGTTGTTCAGGAACAGGCAGAGGATGAAGGAGACCAGCAGGCTTCTGGCGAGGAGTCTTATCCCGGGCACAGACAGTACAGGCCCGCACGAAATCAACAACGTCAGTCTCCAGAGTAGGCCACCAATAAAATGGAGAGATGAGTTGAAAGGATTTTTTGATGCCCGCAAGGCCTGCGAGGTGGGAGGAGTGTCCCCACTTGAGAATCCCGAGGCGTTGGCGTGGAGAAACGAAGGTCTTCCCTGGAGGAGTTTGTCTGATGGAAGCTGGAGAAGTGGAGATCAGACAGTCCGGAGGAATGATGTGTTGCGGAGAGGTTTCCACATCAGAGGCATCCGATGAACAAGAGAGGGCGTCAGCCCTAATGTTGTTGTCAGCAGGGCGAAAATGGATTTCAAAGTTAAAACGGGCAAAGAACAACGACCACCTAGCCTGGCGAGGGTTCAGTCGTTGGGCAGACTGGAGATAAGAGAGATTCTTGTGATCAGTGTATATAATAACTGGATATTTGGATCCCTCCAGCAGGTGCCTCCATTCCTCAAGCGCCAATTTTATGGGCAGTAATTCTCGATCACCAATGGAGTAGTTTTTCTCCGCTGGAGAGAAGGTCCTAGAAAAAAAACCACAAGTAACAGCATGCCCGGAAGAATTTCTTTGTAGAAGAACTGCTCCAGCTCCCACTGAGGAGGCGTCTACCTCCAATAAGAAGGGTTTAGATAGGTCAGGTCTGGAGAGTACGGGAGCAGAAGAAAAGGCAGACTTGAGATGTTTAAATGCGTCTTCCGCTTGAGGAGACCAGGACTTAGGATTTGCATTTTTCTTGGTTGGAGCCACAATAGTGGAAAAGTGTGGAATAAATTGTCTGTAATAATTGGCGAACCCCAAAAAACGTTGGATAGCACGGAGACCGGAGGGGCGTGGCCAATCTAATACGGAAGATAGTTTATCTGGGTCCATTTGTAGTCCCTGGCCAGAGACTAAGTATCCTAGGAAAGGAAGAGACTGACATTCAAAGAGACATTTTTCCATTTTGGCATAAAGTTGATTGTCCCGAAGTCTCTGAAGAACCATGCGGACATGTTTGCGGTGTTCTTCCAAGTTGGCAGAAAAAATCTGAATATCGTCCAGGTAAACCACAACACAGGTATATAGAAGATCACAAAAAATTTCATTTACAAAGTCTTGGAAGACGGCAGGGGCGTTGCAAAGGCCAAAGGGCATGATCAGATACTCAAAGTGTCCATCTCTGGTGTTAAATGCAGTCTTCCATTCGTCCCCCTCCCTGATGCGGATGAGATTATAAGCACCTCTTAAGTCCAGCTTGGTAAAGATGTGGGCGCCTTGTAGGCGGTCAAAGAGTTCCGAGATAAGAGGTAGGGGGTAGCGGTTTTTACCGTGATTTTATTAAGTCCGCGGTAATCTATGCAAGGGCGTAGGGAGCCATCTTTTTTGGAGACAAAAAAAAATCCAGCTCCGGCAGGAGAGGAGGACTTGCGGATAAACCCCTTTTTTAAGTTCTCCTGGATGTATTCCGACATGGCTTGGGTTTCTGGAGCAGACAGAGGATAGATTCTGCCCCGGGGTGGAGTAGTACCCGGGAGGAGGTCAATAGGACAGTCATAAGGCCTGTGAGGAGGCAAAGTCTCTGCTTGTTTCTTGCAAAAAACATCAGCATAGTCCATATAGGCCTTAGGAAGACCAGATACCGGGGGAACAACAGGGTCTCGACTGTGAGTACTGGGAGCCGGTTTAAGACAGTCCTTGTGGCAAGAAGTACCCCAGTTCTTGATTTCCCCTGTGGTCCAATCAAGGGTTGGGGAATGGCGTTGAAGCCACGGTAATCCAAGAAGAATCTCTGAAGTGCAGTTAGAGAGGACCAAAAATTCAATTTTTTCGCGATGGGGTCCGATGCACATTAAGAGAGGTTCCGTGCGGTAACGGACGGTACAGTCCAATCTTTCATTGTTAACAGAGTTGATGTAGAGGGGTCTGGCGAGACTGGTCACCGGGATGTTGAACCTGTTGATGAGAGAGGCCAAAATAAAATTTCCTGCAGATCCGGAATCCAAGAAGGCCATAGCAGAGAAGGAGAAGGTAGAAGAAGATATCCGCACAGGCACAGTAAGACGTGGAGAGGCAGAGTTCACATCAAGAGCTGTCTCACCTTTGTGCGGAGTCAGCGTGCGTCTTTCCTGGAGAGGAGGACGGATAGGACAATCCTTCAAGAAATGTTCGGTACCGGCACAGTACAGGCAAAGGTTCTCCATGCGGCGTCGTGTCCTCTCTTGAGGTGTCAAGCGAGACCGGTCAACTTGCATAGCCTCCATGGCGGGAGGCACAGGAACAGATTGCAGAGGACCAGAGGAGAGAGGAGCCGGGGAGAGAAACCGCCTCGTGCGAACAAAGTCCATATCCTGGCGGAGCTCCTGACGCCTTTCGGAAAAACGCATGTCAATGCGGGTGGCAAGATGAATAAGTTCATGTAGGTTAGCAGGAATTTCTCGTGCGGCCAGAACATCTTTAATGTTGCTGGATAGGCCTTTTTTAAAGGTCGCGCAGAGGGCCTCGTTATTCCAGGATAATTCGGAGGCCAGAGTACGGAATTGGATGGCGTACTCGCCAACAGAAGAATTACCCTGGACCAGGTTCAGCAGGGCAGTCTCGGCAGAAGAGGCTCGGGCAGGTTCCTCAAAGACACTTCGAATTTCCGTGAGTAAGGAGTGTACAGAGGCAGTGACGGGATCATTGCGGTCCCAGAGCGGTGTGGCCCATGACAGGGCTCTCCCAGACAGAAGGCTGACTACGAAAGCCACCTTAGACCTTTCAGTTGGAAACTGGTCCGATATCATCTCCAAATGCAGGGAACATTGCGAAAGAAAGCCACAGCAAAACTTAGAGTCCCCATCAAATTTATCCGGCAAGGATAATCGGAGTCTGGAAGCGGCCACTCGCTGCGGAGGAGGTGCAGGAGCTGGCGGAGGAGATGATTGCTGAAGCTGTGGTAATAGCTGCTGTAGCATCACGGTCAGTTGAGACAGCTGGTGGCCTTGTTGCGCTATCTGTTGCGACTGCTGGGCGACCACCGTGGTGAGGTCGGCGACAACTGGCAGCGGGACCTCAGCGGGATCCATGGCCGGATCTACTGTCACGATTCGGCTGGCAGGAGGTGGATCCTCTGTGCCAGAGAGGGATTGGCGTGGACCGTGTCGGTGGACCGGTTCTAAGTTGCTACTGGTATTCACCAGAGCCCGCCGCAAAGCGGGATGGTCTTGCAGCGGCGGTAGCAACCAGGTCGTATCCACCGGCAACGGCTCAACCTCTCTGACTGCAGAGATAAGTGCGGTACAAGGGAGTAGACAAGAGCAAGGTCGGACGTAGCAGAAGGTCAGGGCAGGCAGCAAGGATCGTAGTCAGGGGCAACGGCAGGAGGTCTGGAACACAGGCTAGGAACACACAAGGAAACGCTTTCACTGGCACAATGGCAACAAGATCCGGTGAGGGAGTGCAGGGGAAGTGAGGTATAAGTAGGGAGTGCAGGGGAAGTGAGGTATAAATATGGAGTGCAGGGGAAGTGAGGTATAAGTAAGGAGTGCACAGGTGAGGATACTGATTAGGCCTGCTGCGCCAATCAGTGGCGCAGTGGTCCTTTAAATCACAGAGACCCGGCGCGCGCGCGCCCTAAGGAGCGGGGCCGCGCGCGCTGGGACAACACAGACGGGGAACGGGTCAGGTACGGGAGCCGGGATGCGCATCGCGAGCGGGCGCGTCCCGCGTCGCGAATCGCATCCCGGCTGGGAGTAATATCGCAGCACGCCCGGTCAGCAGGTCTGACCCGGGCGCTGCGAATGAGAGGACGCTGCGAGCGCTTCGGGGAGGAGCGGGGACCCGGAGCGCCCGGCGTAACAGTTATCATAGTGATATTATAGTGATCCAGTGTCTGTAGTGTTATAATAGTGATATTGTAGTGATCCAGTGTCTGTAGTGTTATCATAGTGATATTATAGTGATCCAGTGTCTGTAGTGTTATCATAGAGATATTATAGTGATCCAGTGTCTGTAGTGTTATCATAGTAATATTATAGTGATCCAGTGTCTGTAGTGTTATCATAGTGATATTATAGTGATCCAGTGTCTGTAGTGTTATCATAGTGATATTATAGTGATCCAGTCTCTGTAGTGTTATCATAGCAATATTATGGTGATCCAGTGTCTGTAGTGTTATCATAGTGACATTATAGTGATCCAGTCTCTGTAGTGTTATCATAGTGATATTATAGTGATCCAGTGTCTGTTGTGTTATCATAGTGATATTATGGTGATCCAGTGTCTGTAGTGTTATCATAGTGATATTATAGTGATCCGGTGTCTGTTGTGTTATCATAGTAATATTATAGTGATCCAGTCTCTGTAGTGTTATCATAGTAATTGTTACGCCTAGCGCTCCGGGTCCCCGCTCCTCCCCGGAGCGCTCACGGCGTCTCTCTCCCTGCAGCGCCCCGGTCGGTCCCGCTGACCGGGAGCGCTGCACTGTCATGGCCGTCGGGGATGCGATTCGCACAGCGGGACGCGCCCGCTCGCGAATCGCATCCCAGGTCACTTACCCGTCCCGGTCTCCTGCTGTCATGTGCTGGCGCGCGTGGCTCCGCTCTCTAGGGCGCGCGCGCGCCAGCTCTCTGAGACTTAAAGGGCCAGTGCACCAATGATTGGTGCCTGGCCCAATTAGCTTAATTGGCTTCCACCTGCTCTCTGGCTATATCACATCACTTCCCCTGCACTCCCTGGCCGGATCTTGTTGCCTTGTGCCAGTGAAAGCGTTTAGTGTGTCCAAAGCCTGTGTTACCTGAACTTCTGCTATCCATCTTGACTACGAACCTTGCCGCCTGCCCCGACCTTCTGCTACGTCTGACCTTGCCTCTGCCTAGTCCTTCTGTCCCACGCCTTCTCAGCAGTCAGCGAGGTTGAGCCGTTGCTAGTGGATACGACCTGGTTGCTACTGCCGCAGCAAGACCATCCCGCTTTGCGGCAGGCTCTGGTGAAAACCAGTAGCCTTTTAGAACCGGTCCACTAGCACGGTCCACGCCAATCCCTCGCTGACACAGAGGATCCACAACCTGTAAGCCGAATCGTGACAGTAGATCCGGCCATGGATCCCGCTGAGGTGCCGCTGCCAAGTCTCGCTGACCTCCCCACGGTGGTCGCTCAGCAATCGCAGCAAATTGCCCAACAAGGACAGCAGCTGTCGCAGTTGACCGCCACGTTACAGCAACTTCTGCCTCTGCTACAGCAGCAACCATCTCCTCCGCCAGCTCCTGCACCTCCTCCGCAGCGAGTGGCCGCTCCTAGCCTCCGCTTGTCCCTGCCGGACAAATTTGATGGGGACTCTAGACTCTGCCGTGGATTTCTGTCTCAGTGTTCCCTGCATATGGAGATGTTGTCGGACTTGTTTCCTACAGAACGGTCTAAGGTGGCGTTCGTAGTGAGCCTTCTTTCAGGAAAGGCCTTGTCTTGGGCCACACCGCTCTGGGACCGCAATGATCCTGCCACAGCCACAGTCCAGTCCTTCTTCGCTGAAGTCCGGAGTGTCTTCGAGGAACCAGCCCGAGCTTCTTCTGCCGAGACTGCCCTGCTGAACCTGGTCCAGGGTAATTCTTCAGTGGGCGAGTACGCCATCCAATTTCGTACTCTTGCTTCTGAATTATCATGGAATAATGAGGCTCTCTGCGCGACCTTTAAAAAAGGCCTATCCAGTAACATCAAGGATGTGCTGGCCGCACGAGAGATTCCTGCCAACCTGCATGAACTTATCCATTTGGCCACCCGCATTGACATGCGTTTTTCTGAGAGACATCAGGAGCTCCACCAGGAAAAAGACTTAGATCTCTGGGCACCTCTCCCACAGTCTCCGTTGCAACCTATGCCTGGGCCTCCCGCCGAGGAGGCCATGCAAGTGGATCGGTCTCGCCTGACCCAGGAAGAGAGGAATCGCCGTAGGGAAGAAAATCTTTGTCTGTACTGTGCCAGTACCGAGCATTTCCTGGTGGATTGCCCTATTCGTCCTCCACGTCTGGGAAACGCACGCACGCACCCAGCTCACGTGGGTGTGGCGTCTCTTGGTTCTAAGTCTGCTTCTCCACGTCTCACGGTGCCCGTGCGGATTTCTCCTTCAGCCAACTCCTCCCTCTCAGCCGTGGCCTGCTTGGACTCTGGTGCCTCTGGGAATTTTATTCTGGATTCTCTGGTGAATAAATTCCGCATCCCGGTGACCCGTCTCGTCAAGCCGCTCTACATTTCCGCGGTCAACGGAGTCAGATTGGATTGCACCGTGCGTTACCGCACAGAACCCCTCCTGATGTGTATTGGACCCCATCGCGAAGTGATTGAGCTCTTCGTCCTCCCCAACTGTACCTCTGAGGTCCTCCTCGGTCTGCCATGGCTCCGGCTTCATTCTCCCACCCTTGATTGGACCACCGGGGAGATCAAGAACTGGGACTCTGCCTGCCATAGGAAGTGCCTCTCCCCCCCTCCCAGTCCCGTCAGGCAAGCCTCAGTGCCTCCTCATGGCCCCCGTCCTGGTGACACACTGCCCCGTGCCAGGCTTCGCCCTCTGCCCTCCCTCCCCATTCCCACTCCTGCTGTACTGCCTGCCGTTGAGGAAACCCTCCATCCTTTCCCGGTGTCCTCATCCCAGGGGAGGCAGTTACCGGACAAAGAAAAGGGGAGACCTAAGGGGGGGGGGGTACTGTTACGCCTAGCGCTCCGGGTCCCCGCTCCTCCCCGGAGCGCTCACGGCGTCTCTCTCCCTGCAGCGCCCCGGTCGGTCCCGCTGACCGGGAGCGCTGCACTGTCATGGCCGTCGGGGATGCGATTCGCACAGCGGGACGCGCCCGCTCGCGAATCGCATCCCAGGTCACTTACCCGTCCCGGTCTCCTGCTGTCATGTGCTGGCGCGCGCGGCTCCGCTCTCTAGGGCGCGCGCGCGCCAGCTCTCTGAGACTTAAAGGGCCAGTGCACCAATGATTGGTGCCTGGCCCAATTAGCTTAATTGGCTTCCACCTGCTCCCAGACTATATCTGCTCACTGCCCCTGCACTCCCTGGCCGGATCTTGTTGCCTTGTGCCAGTGAAAGCGTTTAGTGTGTCCAAAGCCTGTGTTACCTGAACTTCTGCTATCCATCTTGACTACGAACCTTGCCGCCTGCCCCGACCTTCTGCTACGTCTGACCTTGCCTCTGCCTAGTCCTTCTGTCCCACGCCTTCTTAGCAGTCAGCGAGGTTGAGCCGTTGCTAGTGGATACGACCTGGTTGCTACTGCCGCAGCAAGACCATCCCGCTTTGCGGCGGGCTCTGGTGAACACCAGTAGCCTCTTAGAACCGGTCCACCAGCACGGTCCACGTCAATCCCTCGCTGACACAGAGGATCCACTACCTGCGAGCCGAATCGTGACAGTAATATTATAGTGATCCAGTGTCTGTAGTGTTATCATAGTGATATTATAGTGATCCGGTGTCTGTAGTGTTATCATAGTGATATTATAGTGATCCAGTGTCTGTAGTGTTATCATAGTAATATTATAGTGATCCCGTGTCTGTAGTGTTATCATAGTGATATTATAGTGATCCGGTGTCTGTAGTGTTTTCATAGTGATATTATAGTGATCCAGTGTCTGTAGTGTTATCATAGTGATATAGTGATCCAGTGTCTGTTGTGTTATCATAGTGATATTATAGTGATCCAGTGTCTGTTGTGTTATCATAGTGATATTATAGTGATCCAGTGTCTGTAGTGTTATAATAGTAATAGTATAGTGATCCAGTGTCTGTTGTGTTATCATAGTGATATTATAGTGATCCAGTGTCTGTTGTGTTATCATAGTGATATTATAGTGATCCAGTGTCTGTTGTGTTATCATAGTGATATTATAGTGATCCAGTGTCTGTAGTGTTATAATAGTAATATTATAGTGATCCAGTGTCTGTTGTGTTATCATAGTGATATTATAGTGATCCAGTGTCTGTTGTGTTATCATAGTGAAATTATAGTGATCCAGTGTCTGTTGTGTTATCATAGTGATATTATAGTGATCCAGTGTCTGGAGTGTTATAATAGTAATATTATAGTGATCCAGTGTCTGGAGTGTTATCATAGTGATATTATAGTGATCCAGTGTCTGTTGTGTTATCATAGTAATATTATAGTGATCCAGTGTCTGTAGTGTTATCATAGTAATATTATAGTGATCCAGTCTCTGTAGTGTTATCATAGAGATATTATAGTGATCCCGTGTCTGTAGTGTTATCATAGAGATATTATAGTGATCCAGTGTCTGAAGTGTTATCATAGTGATATTATAGTGATCCAGTGTCTGTTGTGTTATCATAGTGATATTATAGTGATCCAGTGTCTGTTGTGTTATCATATTGATATTATAGTGATCCAGTGTCTGTAGTGTTATAATAGTAATATTATAGTGATCCAGTGTCTGTAGTGTTATCATAGTGATATTATAGTGATCTAGTGTCTGTTGTGTTATCATAGTGATATTATAGTGATCAAGTGTCTGTAGTGTTATCATAGTAATATTATAGTGATCCAGTCTCTGTAGTGTTATAATAGTGATATTATAGTGATCCAGTGTCTGTAGTGTTATCATAATAATATTATAGTGATCCAGTGTCTGTTGTGTTATCATAGTGATCCAGTCTCTGTAGTGTTATCATAGTGATATTATAGTGATCCAGTGTCTGTAGTGTTATCATAGTAATATTATAGTGATCCGGTGTCTGTAGTGTTATCATAGTGATATTATAGTGATCCAGTGTCTGTAGTGTTATCATAGTAATATTATAGTGATCCAGTCTCTGTAGTGTTATCATAGTGATATTATAGTGATCCAGTGTCTGTAGTGTTATCATAGTGATATTATAGTGATCCAGTGTATGTAGTGTTATCATAGTTATATTATAGTGATCCGGTGTCTGTAGTGTTATCATAGTGATATTATAGTGATCCAGTGTCTGTAGCGTTATCATAGTGATATTATAGTGATCCAGTGTCTGTAGTGTTATCATAGTGATATTATAGTGATCCAGTGTATGTAGTCTTATCATAGTTATATTATAGTGATCCGGTGTCTGTAGTGTTATCATAGTGATATTATAGTGATCCAGTGTCTGTAGCGTTATCATAGTGATATTATAGTGATCCGGTGTCTGTAGTGTTATCATAGTGATATTATAGTGATCCGGTGTCTGTAGTGTTATCATAGTGATATTATAGTGATCCAGTGTATGTAGTGTTATCATAGTTATATTATAGTGATCCAGTGTCTGTAGTGTTATCATAGTGATATTATAGTGATCCAGTGTCTGTAGTGTTATCATAGTAATTTTATAGTGATCCGGTGTCTGTAGTGTTATCATAGTAATAGTATAGTGATCCGGTGTCTGTTGTGTTATCATAGTGATATTATAGTGATCCAGTGTCTGTAGTGTTATCATAGTAATATTATAGTGATCCGGTGTCTGTAGTGTTATCATAGTGATATTATAGTGATCCAGTGTCTGTAGTGTTATCATAGTAATATTATAGTGATCCGGTGCCTGTAGTGTTATCATAGTGATATTATAGTGATCCGGTGTCTGTTGTGTTATCATAGTAATATTATAGTGATCCAGTGTCTGTAGTGTTATTATAGTGATATTATAGTGATCCAGTGTCTGTAGTGTTATCATAGTGATATTATAGTGATCCAGTGTCTGTAGTGTTATCATAGTGATATTATAGTGATCCAGTGTATGTAGTGTTATCATAGTAATATTATAGTGATCCAGTGTCTGTAGTGTTATCATAGTAATATTATAGTGATCCAGTGTATGTAGTGTTATCATAGTAATATTATAGTGATCCAGTGTCTGTAGTGTTATCATAGTAATATTATAGTGATCCGGTGTCTGTAGTGTTATCATAGTGATATTATAGTGATCCAGTGTCTGTAGTGTTATCATAGTAATATTATAGTGATCCAGTGTCTGTAGTGTTATCATAGTGATATTATAGTGATCCAGTGTCTGTAGTGTTATCATAGTAATATTATAGTGATCCGGTGTCTGTAGTGTTATCATAGTGATATTATAGTGATCCAGTGTCTGTAGTGTTATCATAGTAATATTATAGTGATCCAGTCTCTGTAGTGTTATCATAGTGATATTATAGTGATCCAGTGTCTGTAGTGTTATCATAGTGATATTATAGTGATCCAGTGTATGTAGTGTTATCATAGTTATATTATAGTGATCCGGTGTCTGTAGTGTTATCATAGTGATATTATAGTGATCCAGTGTCTGTAGCGTTATCATAGTGATATTATAGTGATCCAGTGTCTGTAGTGTTATCATAGTGATATTATAGTGATCCAGTGTATGTAGTCTTATCATAGTTATATTATAGTGATCCGGTGTCTGTAGTGTTATCATAGTGATATTATAGTGATCCAGTGTCTGTAGCGTTATCATAGTGATATTATAGTGATCCGGTGTCTGTAGTGTTATCATAGTGATATTATAGTGATCCGGTGTCTGTAGTGTTATCATAGTGATATTATAGTGATCCAGTGTATGTAGTGTTATCATAGTTATATTATAGTGATCCAGTGTCTGTAGTGTTATCATAGTGATATTATAGTGATCCAGTGTCTGTAGTGTTATCATAGTAATTTTATAGTGATCCGGTGTCTGTAGTGTTATCATAGTAATAGTATAGTGATCCGGTGTCTGTTGTGTTATCATAGTGATATTATAGTGATCCAGTGTCTGTAGTGTTATCATAGTAATATTATAGTGATCCAGTGTCTGTAGTGTTATCATAGTGATATTATAGTGATCCAGTGTCTGTAGTGTTATCATAGTAATATTATAGTGATCCGGTGCCTGTAGTGTTATCATAGTGATATTATAGTGATCCGGTGTCTGTTGTGTTATCATAGTAATATTATAGTGATCCAGTGTCTGTCGTGTTATTATAGTGATATTATAGTGATCCAGTGTCTGTAGTGTTATCATAGTGATATTATAGTGATCCAGTGTCTGTAGTGTTATCATAGTGATATTATAGTGATCCAGTGTATGTAGTGTTATCATAGTAATATTATAGTGATCCAGTGTCTGTAGTGTTATCATAGTAATATTATAGTGATCCAGTGTATGTAGTGTTATCATAGTAATATTATAGTGATCCAGTGTCTGTAGTGTTATCATAGTAATATTATAGTGATCCGGTGTCTGTAGTGTTATCATAGTGATATTATAGTGATCCAGTGTCTGTAGTGTTATCATAGTAATATTATAGTGATCCGGTGTCTGTAGTGTTATCATAGTAATATTATAGTGATCCAGTGTCTGTAGTGTTATCATAGTGATATTATAGTGATCCAGTGTCTGTAGTGTTATCATAGTGATATTATAGTGATCCAGTGTCTGTAGTGTTATCATAGTGATATTATAGTGTTATCATAGTGATCCTGTACCTGTAGTGATATCATAGTGATATTATGATATCATAGTGATCCTGTACCTGTAGTGATATCATAGTGATATTATAATGATATAGTGATCCTGTACCTGTAGTGATATCATAGTGATATTATAATGATATCATAGTGATCCTGTACCTGTAGTGATATCATAGTGATATTATAGTGTTATCATAGTGATCCTGTACCTGTAGTGATATCATAGTGATATTATAGTGTTATCATAGTGATCCTGTACCTGTAGTGATATCATAGTGATATTATAGTGTTATCATAGTGATCCTGTACCTGTAGTGATATCATAGTGATATTATAATGATATCATAGTGATCCTGTACCTGTAGTGATATCATAGTGATATTATAGTGTTATCATAGTGATCCTGTACCTGTAGTGATATCATAGTGATATTATAATGATATCATAGTGATCCTGTACCTGTAGTGATATCATAGTGATATTATAATGATATCATAGTGATCCTGTACCTGTAGTGATATCATAGTGATATTATAATGATATCATAGTGATCCTGTACCTGTAGTGATATCATAGTGATATTATAGTGTTATCATAGTGATCCTGTACCTGTAGTGATATCATAGTGATATTATAGTGTTATCATAGTTATCCTGTACCTGTAGTGATATCATAGTGATATTATATTGATATCATAGTGATTCTGTCACTGTAGTGATATCATAGTGATATTATAATATCATAGCGATCCTGTCCCTGTAGTGTTATCATAGTGATATTATAGTGATCTAGTGTCTGTAGTGTTGTCATAGTGATATTATAGTGATCCAGTGTCTGTTGTGTTATCATAGTGATATTATAGTGATCCAGTGTCTGTAGTGTTATCATAGTAATATTATAGTGATCCAGTCTCTGTAGTGTTATAATAGTGATATTATAGTGATCCAGTGTCTGTAGTGTTATCATAGTAATATTATAGTGATCCAGTGTCTGTTGTGTTATCATAGTGATCCAGTCTCTGTAGTGTTATCATAGTGATATTATAGTGATCCGGAGTCTGTAGTGTTATCATAGTGATATTATAGTGATCCAGTGTCTGTAGTGTTATCATAGTGATATTATAGTGATCCAGTGTCTGTAGTGTTATCATAGTAATATTATAGTGATCCCGTGTCTGTTGTGTTATCATAGTAATATTATAGTGATCCAGTCTCTGTAGTGTTATCATAGTGATATTATAGTGATCCAGTGTCTGTAGTGTTATCATAGTGATATTATAGTGATCCAGTGTATGTAGTGTTATCATAGTTATATTATAGTGATCCGGTGTCTGTAGTGTTATCATAGTGATATTATAGTGATCCAGTGTCTGTAGTGTTATCATAGTAATATTATAGTGATCCCGTGTCTGTAGTGTTATCATAGTGATATTATAGTGATCCGGTGTCTGTAGTGTTTTCATAGTGATATTATAGTGATCCAGTGTCTGTAGTGTTATCATAGTGATATAGTGATCCAGTGTCTGTTGTGTTATCATAGTGATATTATAGTGATCCAGTGTCTGTTGTGTTATCATAGTGATATTATAGTGATCCAGTGTCTGTAGTGTTATAATAGTAATATTATAGTGATCCAGTGTCTGTTGTGTTATCATAGTGATATTATAGTGATCCAGTGTCTGTTGTGTTATCATAGTGATATTATAGTGATCCAGTGTCTGTTGTGTTATCATAGTGATATTATAGTGATCCAGTGTCTGTAGTGTTATAATAGTAATATTATAGTGATCCAGTGTCTGTTGTGTTATCATAGTGATATTATAGTGATCCAGTGTCTGTTGTGTTATCATAGTGATATTATAGTGATCCAGTGTCTGTTGTGTTATCATAGTGATATTATAGTGATCCAGTGTCTGGAGTGTTATAATAGTAATATTATAGTGATTCAGTGTCTGGAGTGTTATCATAGTGATATTATAGTGATCCAGTGTCTGTTGTGTTATCATAGTAATATTATAGTGATCCAGTGTCTGTAGTGTTATCATAGTAATATTATAGTGATCCAGTCTCTGTAGTGTTATCATAGAGATATTATAGTGATCCCGTGTCTGTAGTGTTATCATAGAGATATTATAGTGATCCAGTGTCTGAAGTGTTATCATAGTGATATTATAGTGATCCAGTGTCTGTTGTGTTATCATAGTGATATTATAGTGATCCAGTGTCTGTTGTGTTATCATAGTGATATTATAGTGATCCAGTGTCTGTAGTGTTATAATAGTAATATTATAGTGATCCAGTGTCTGTAGTGTTATCATAGTGATATTATAGTGATCTAGTGTCTGTTGTGTTATCATAGTGATATTATAGTGATCCAGTGTCTGTAGTGTTATCATAGTAATATTATAGTGATCCAGTCTCTGTAGTGTTATAATAGTGATATTATAGTGATCCAGTGTCTGTAGTGTTATCATAATAATATTATAATGATCCAGTGTCTGTTGTGTTATCATAGTGATCCAGTCTCTGTAGTGTTATCATAGTGATATTATAGTGATCCGGTGTCTGTAGTGTTATCATAGTGATATTATAGTGATCCAGTGTCTGTAGTGTTATCATAGTAATATTATAGTGATCCAGTCTCTGTAGTGTTATCATAGTTATATTATAGTGATCCAGTGTCTGTAGTGTTATCATAGTGATATTATAGTGATCCAGTGTATGTAGTGTTATCATAGTTATATTATAGTGATCCGGTGTCTGTAGTGTTATCATAGTGATATTATAGTGATCCAGTGTCTGTAGCGTTATCATAGTGATATTATAGTGATCCAGTGTCTGTAGTGTTATCATAGTGATATTATAGTGATCCAGTGTATGTAGTCTTATCATAGTTATATTATAGTGATCCGGTGTCTGTAGTGTTATCATAGTGATATTATAGTGATCCAGTGTCTGTAGCGTTATCATAGTGATATTATAGTGATCCGGTGTCTGTAGTGTTATCATAGTGATATTATAGTGATCCGGTGTCTGTAGTGTTATCATAGTGATATTATAGTGATCCAGTGTATGTAGTGTTATCATAGTTATATTATAGTGATCCAGTGTCTGTAGTGTTATCATAGTGATATTATAGTGATCCAGTGTCTGTAGTGTTATCATAGTAATTTTATAGTGATCCGGTGTCTGTAGTGTTATCATAGTAATAGTATAGTGATCCGGTGTCTGTTGTGTTATCATAGTGATATTATAGTGATCCAGTGTCTGTAGTGTTATCATAGTAATATTATAGTGATCCTGTGTCTGTAGTGTTATCATAGTGATATTATAGTGATCCAGTGTCTGTAGTGTTATCATAGTAATATTATAGTGATCCGGTGTCTGTAGTGTTATCATAGTGATATTATAGTGATCCGGTGTCTGTTGTGTTATCATAGTAATATTATAGTGATCCAGTGTCTGTAGTGTTATTATAGTGATATTATAGTGATCCAGTGTCTGTAGTGTTATCATAGTGATATTATAGTGATCCAGTGTCTGTAGTGTTATCATAGTGATATTATAGTGATCCAGTGTATGTAGTGTTATCATAGTAATATTATAGTGATCCAGTGTCTGTAGTGTTATCATAGTAATATTATAGTGATCCAGTGTCTGTAGTGTTATCATAGTAATATTATAGTGATCCGGTGTCTGTAGTGTTATCATAGTGATATTATAGTGATCCAGTGTCTGTAGTGTTATCATAGTAATATTATAGTGATCCGGTGTCTGTAGTGTTATCATAGTAATATTATAGTGATCCAGTGTCTGTAGTGTTATCATAGTGATATTATAGTGATCCAGTGTCTGTAGTGTTATCATAGTGATATTATAGTGATCCAGTGTCTGTAGTGTTATCATAGTGATATTATAGTGTTATCATAGTGATCCTGTACCTGTAGTGATATCATAGTGATATTATGATATCATAGTGATCCTGTACCTGTAGTGATATCATAGTGATATTATAATGATATCATAGTGATCCTGTACCTGTAGTGATATCATAGTGATATTATAATGATATCATAGTGATCCTGTACCTGTAGTGATATCATAGTGATATTATAGTGTTATCATAGTGATCCTGTACCTGTAGTGATATCATAGTGATATTATAGTGTTATCATAGTGATCCTGTACCTGTAGTGATATCATAGTGATATTATAGTGTTATCATAGTGATCCTGTACCTGTAGTGATATCATAGTGATATTATAATGATATCATAGTGATCCTGTACCTGTAGTGATATCATAGTGATATTATAGTGTTATCATAGTGATCCTGTACCTGTAGTGATATCATAATGATATCATAGTGATCCTGTACCTGTAGTGATATCATAGTGATATTATAATGATATCATAGTGATCCTGTACCTGTAGTGATATCATAGTGATATTATAATGATATCATAGTGATCCTGTACCTGTAGTGATATCATAGTGATATTATAGTGTTATCATAGTGATCCTGTACCTGTAGTGATATCATAGTGATATTATAGTGTTATCATAGTTATCCTGTACCTGTAGTGATATCATAGTGATATTATATTGATATCATAGTGATTCTGTCCCTGTAGTGATATCATAGTGATATTATAATATCATAGCGATCCTGTCCCTGTAGTGTTATCATAGTGATATTATAGTGATCTAGTGTCTGTAGTGTTGTCATAGTGATATTATAGTGATCCAGTGTCTGTTGTGTTATCATAGTGATATTATAGTGATCCAGTGTCTGTAGTGTTATCATAGTAATATTATAGTGATCCAGTCTCTGTAGTGTTATAATAGTGATATTATAGTGATCCAGTGTCTGTAGTGTTATCATAGTAATATTATAGTGATCCAGTGTCTGTTGTGTTATCATAGTGATCCAGTCTCTGTAGTGTTATCATAGTGATATTATAGTGATCCGGTGTCTGTAGTGTTATCATAGTGATATTATAGTGATCCAGTGTCTGTAGTGTTATCATAGTGATATCATAGTGATCCAGTGTCTGTAGTGTTATCATAGTAATATTATAGTGATCCCGTGTCTGTTGTGTTATCATAGTAATATTATAGTGATCCAGTCTCTGTAGTGTTATCATAGTGATATTATAGTGATCCAGTGTCTGTAGTGTTATCATAGTGATATTATAGTGATCCAGTGTATGTAGTGTTATCATAGTTATATTATAGTGATCCGGTGTCTGTAGTGTTATCATAGTGATATTATAGTGATCCAGTGTCTGTAGCGTTATCATAGTGATATTATAGTGATCCGGTGTCTGTAGTGTTATCATAGTGATATTATAGTGATCCAGTGTATGTAGTCTTACCATAGTTATATTATAGTGATCCGGTGTCTGTAGTGTTATCATAGTGATATTATAGTGATCCAGTGTCTGTAGCGTTATCATAGTGATATTATAGTGATCCGGTGTCTGTAGTGTTATCATAGTGATATTATAGTGATCCGGTGTCTGTAGTGTTATCATAGTGATATTATAGTGATCCAGTGTATGTAGTGTTATCATAGTTATATTATAGTGATCCAGTGTCTGTAGTGTTATCATAGTGATATTATAGTGATCCAGTGTCTGTAGTGTTATCATAGTAATTTTATAGTGATCCGGTGTCTGTAGTGTTATCATAGTAATAGTATAGTGATCCGGTGTCTGTTGTGTTATCATAGTGATATTATAGTGATCCAGTGTCTGTAGTGTTATCATAGTAATATTATAGTGATCCAGTGTCTGTAGTGTTATCATAGTGATATTATAGTGATCCAGTGTCTGTAGTGTTATCATAGTAATATTATAGTGATCCGGTGTCTGTAGTGTTATTATAGTAATATTATAGTGATCCGGTGTCTGTTGTGTTATCATAGTAATATTATAGTGATCCAGTGTCTGTAGTGTTATTATAGTGATATTATAGTGATCCAGTGTCTGTAGTGTTATCATAGTGATATTATAGTGATCCAGTGTCTGTAGTGTTATCATAGTGATATTATAGTGATCCAGTGTATGTAGTGTTATCATAGTAATATTATAGTGATCCAGTGTCTGTAGTGTTATCATAGTAATATTATAGTGATCCGGTGTCTGTAGTGTTATCATAGTAATATTATAGTGATCCGGTGTCTGTAGTGTTATCATAGTGATATTTTAGTGATCCAGTGTCTGTAGTGTTATCATAGTAATATTATAGTGATTCGGTGTCTGTAGTGTTATCATAGTAATATTATAGTGATCCAGTGTCTGTAGTGTTATCATAGTGATATTATAGTGATCCAGTGTCTGTAGTGTTATCATAGTGATATTATAGTGATCCAGTGTCTGTAGTGTTATCATAGTGATATTATAGTGATCCAGTGTCTGTAGTGTTATCATAGTGATATTATAGTGATATCATAGTGATCCTGTACCTGTAGTGATATCATAGTGATATTATGATATCATAGTGATCCTGTACCTGTAGTGATATCATAGTGATATTATAATGATATCATAGTGATCCTGTACCTGTAGTGATATCATAGTGATATTATAGTGTTATCATAGTGATCCTGTACCTGTAGTGATATCATAATGATATCATAGTGATCCTGTACCTGTAGTGATATCATAGTGATATTATAATGATATCATAGTGATCCTGTACCTGTAGTGATATCATAGTGATATTATAATGATATCATAGTGATCCTGTACCTGTAGTGATATCATAGTGATATTATAGTGTTATCATAGTGATCCTGTACCTGTAGTGATATCATAGTGATATTATAGTGTTATCATAGTTATCCTGTACCTGTAGTGATATCATAGTGATATTATAGTGTTATCATAGTGATCCTGTACCTGTAGTGATATCATAGTGATATTATAGTGTTATCATAGTTATCCTGTACCTGTAGTGATATCATAGTGATATTATAATATCATAGCGATCCTGTCCCTGTAGTGTTATCATAGTGATATTATAGTGATCTAGTGTCTGTAGTGTTGTCATAGTGATATTATAGTGATCCAGTGTCTGTTGTGTTATCATAGTGATATTATAGTGATCCAGTGTCTGTAGTGTTATCATAGTAATATTATAGTGATCCAGTCTCTGGTGTTATAATAGTGATATTATAGTGATCCAGTGTCTGTAGTGTTATCATAGTAATATTATAGTGATCCAGTGTCTGTTGTGTTATCATAGTGATCCAGTCTCTGTAGTGTTATCATAGTGATATTATAGTGATCCGGTGTCTGTAGTGTTATCATAGTGATATTATAGTGATCCAGTGTCTGTAGTGTTATCATAGTGATATTATAGTGATCCAGTGTCTGTAGTGTTATCATAGTAATATTATAGTGATCCCGTGTCTGTGGTGTTATCATAGTAATATTATAGTGATCCAGTCTCTGTAGTGTTATCATAGTGATATTATAGTGATCCAGTGTCTGTAGTGTTATCATAGTGATATTATAGTGATCCAGTGTATGTAGTGTTATCATAGTTATATTATAGTGATCCGGTGTCTGTAGTGTTATCATAGTGATATTATAGTGATCCAGTGTCTGTAGCGTTATCATAGTGATATTATAGTGATCCGGTGTCTGTAGTGTTATCATAGTGATATTATAGTGATCCAGTGTATGTAGTGTTATCATAGTAATATTATAGTGATCCAGTGTCTGTAGTGTTATCATAGTAATATTATAGTGATCCGGTGTCTGTAGTGTTATCATAGTAATATTATAGTGATCCGGTGTCTGTAGTGTTATCATAGTGATATTATAGTGATCCAGTGTCTGTAGTGTTATCATAGTAATATTATAGTGATCCGGTGTCTGTAGTGTTATCATAGTAATATTATAGTGATCCAGTGTCTGTAGTGTCATCATAGTGATATTATAGTGATCCAGTGTCTGTAGTGTTATCATAGTGATATTATAGTGATCCAGTGTCTGTAGTGTTATCATAGTGATATTATAGTGATCCAGTGTCTGTAGTGTTATCATAGTGATATTATAGTGATATCATAGTGATCCTGTACCTGTAGTGATATCATAGTGATATTATGATATCATAGTGATTCTGTACCTGTAGTGATATCATAGTGATATTATAATGATATCATAGTGATCCTGTACCTGTAGTGATATCATAGTGATATTATAATGATATCATAGTGATCCTGTACCTGTAGTGATATCATAGTGATATTATAATGATATCATAGTGATCCTGTACCTGTAGTGATATCATAGTGATATTATAGTGTTATCATAGTGATCCTGTACCTGTAGTGATATCATAATGATATCATAGTGATCCTGTACCTGTAGTGATATCATAGTGATATTATAATGATATCATAGTGATCCTGTACCTGTAGTGATATCATAGTGATATTATAGTGTTATCATAGTGATCCTGTACCTGTAGTGATATCATAATGATATCATAGTGATCCTGTACCTGTAGTGATATCATAGTGATATTATAATGATATCATAGTGATCCTGTACCTGTAGTGATATCATAGTGATATCATAATGATATCATAGTGATCCTGTACCTGTAGTGATATCATAGTGATATTATAGTGTTATCATAGTGATCCTGTACCTGTAGTGATATCATGGTGATATTATAGTGTTATCATAGTTATCCTGTACCTGTAGTGATATCATATTGATATCATAGTGATTCTGTCCCTGTAGTGATATCATAGTGATATTATAATATCATAGCGATCCTGTCCCTGTCGTGATATCATAGTGATATTATAATATCATAGCGATCCTGTCCCTGTAGTGATATCATAGTTATATTATAATATCATAGCGATCCTGTCCCTGTAGTGATATCATAGTGATATTATAATATCATAGCGATCCTGTCCCTGTAGTGATATCATAGTGATATTATAATATCATAGCGATCCTGTACCTGTAGTGATATCATAGTGTTATTATAGTGTTATCATAGTGATCCTGTACCTGTAGTGACATCATCGTGATATTATAGTGTTATCATAGTGATCCTGTACCTGTAGTGATATCATAGTGATATTATAGTGTTATCATAGTGATCCTGTACCTGTAGTGATATCATGGTGATATTATAGTGTTATCATAGTTATCCTGTACCTGTAGTGATATCATAGTGATATTATATTGATATCATAGTGATTCTGTCCCTGTAGTGATATCATAGTGATATTATAATATTATAGCGATCCTGTCCCTGTAGTGATATTATAGTGATATTATAATATCATAGCGATCCTGTCCCTGTAGTGATATCATAGTGATATTATAATATCATAGCGATCCTGTCCCTGTAGTGATATCATAGTGATATTATAATATCATAGCGATCCTGTCCCTGTAGTGATATCATAGTGATATTATAATATCATAGCGATCCTGTACCTGTAGTGATATCATAGTGATATTATAATGTTATCATAGTGATCCTGTACCTGTAGTGATATCATAGTGATATTATAGTGTTATCATAGTGATCCTGTACCTGTAGTGATATCATAGTGTTATTATAGTGTTATCATAGTGATCCTGTACCTGTAGTGACATCATAGTGATATTATAATGATATCATAGTGATCCTGTACCTGTAGTGATATCATAGTGATATTATAGTGTTATCATAGTGATCCTGTACCTGTAGTGATATCATAGTGATATTATAGTGTTATCATAGTGATCCTGTACCTGTAGTGATATCATAGTGTTATTATAGTGTTATCATAGTGATCCTGTACCTGTAGTGACATCATAGTGATATTATAATGATATCATAGCGATCCTGTCCCTGTAGTGATATCATAGTGATATTATAATATCATAGTGATCCTGTACCTGTAGTGATATCATAGTGTTATTATAGTGTTATCATAGTGATCCTGTACCTGTAGTGACATCATAGTGATATTATAATGATATCATAGCGATCCTGTACCTGTAGTGATATCATAGTGATATTATAATGATAACATAGTGATCCTGTACCTGTAGTGATTAGTGTTGAGCGGCATAGGCCATATTCGAATTTGCGAATATTCGCGAATATATGGACGAATATTCGTCATATATTCGCGAATATTCGCATATTCGTTATATTCTTGTTTTATTTTCGCATATGCGAAAATCCGCGTATGCGAAAATTAACATATGTAAAAATTAGCATATACAAAATTAGCATTCGCGAAAATTCGCATATGCGAAAGGTAGCATATGCTAATTTTCGCATAAGCGAATTTGAGCACGCCAGTCTCACACAGTAGTATTAGAGCCTTCTTTACACCACACAAGCTGGAAGCAGAGAGGGATGATCACTGTGATGTGTACTGTGAAGAAAAAAAAAACTGAAAAAAAAATAATATTCGTAATTACGAATATATAGCGCTATATTCGCGAAATTCGCGAATATGCGATATTCGCAAATAATATTAGAATTGCGAATATTCGCGAGCAACACTGGTAGTGATATCACAGTGATATTATAATGATATCATAGCGATCCTGTAACTGTAGTGATATCATAGTGATATTATAGTGATATCATAGTGATCCTGTACCTGTAGTGATATCATAGTGATATTATAGTGATATCATAGTGATCCTGTACCTGTAGTGATATCATAGTGATATTATAGTGTTATCATAGTGATCCTGTACCTGTAGTGATATCATGGTGATATTATAGTGTTATCATAGTGATCCTGTACCTGTAGTGACATCATAGTGATATTATATTGATATCATAGTGATTCTGTCCCTGTAGTGACATCATAGTGATATTATAATGATATCATAGCGATCCTGTACCTGTAGTGATATCATGGTGATATTATAGTGTTATCATAGTTATCCTGTACCTGTAGTGATATCATAGCGATCCTGTACCTGTAGTGATATCATAGTGATATTATAATGATATCATAGCGATCCTGTACCTGTAGTGATATCATAGTGATATTATAATGATATCATAGTGATCCTGTACCTGTAGTGACATCATAGTGATATTATATTGATATCATAGTGATTCTGTCCCTGTAGTGACATCATAGTGATATTATAATGATATCATAGTGATCCTGTACCTGTAGTGATATCATAGTGATATTATAATGATATCATAGCGATCCTGTCCCTGTAGTGATATCATAGTGATATTATAATGATATCATAGTGATCCTGTACCTGTAGTGATATCATAGTGATATTATAATGATATCATAGTGATTCTGTCCCTGTAGTGACATCATAGTGATATTATAATATCATAGCGATCCTGTACCTGTAGTGACATCATATTGATATTATAATATCATAGCGATCCTGTACCTGTAGTGATATCATAGTGATATTATAATGATATCATAGTGATCCTGTACCTGTAGTGACATCATAGTGATATTATATTGATATCATAGTGATTCTGTCCCTGTAGTGACATCATAGTGATATTATAATGATATCATAGTGATCCTGTACCTGTAGTGATATCATAGTGATATTATAATGATATCATAGCGATCCTGTCCCTGTAGTGATATCATAGTGATATTATAATGATATCAAAGCGATCCTGTACCTGTAGTGATATCATGGTGATATTATAGTGTTATCATAGTTATCCTGTACCTGTAGTGATATCATAGCGATCCTGTACCTGTAGTGATATCATAGTGATATTATAATGATATCATAGCGATCCTGTACCTGTAGTGATATCATAGTGATATTATAATGATATCATAGGGGGAGATTTATCAAAACCTGTGCAGAGTAGAAGTTGCCCAGTTGCCCATAGCAACCAATCAGATGGCTTCTTTCATTTTCAAAAGGGCCTGTGGAAAATGAAAGAAGCGATCTGATTGGTTGCTATGGGCAACTAGGCAACTTTTCCTTTGCACAGGTTTTGATAAATCTCCCCCATAGTGATCCTGTACCTGTAGTGACATCATAGTGATATTATAATGATATCATAGCGATCCTGTCCCTGTAGTGATATCATAGTGATATTATAATGATATCATAGCGATCCTGTACCTGTAGTGATATCATGGTGATATTATAGTGTTATCATAGTGATCCTGTACCTGTAGTGATATCATAGTGATATTATGATATCATAGCGATCCTGTCCCTGTAGTGATATCATAGTGATATTATAATGATATCATAGCGATCCTGTACCTGTAGTGATATCATGGTGATATTATAGTGTTATCATAGTTATCCTGTACCTGTAGTGATATCATAGCGATCCTGTACCTGTAGTGATATCATAGTGATATTATAATGATATCATAGCGATCCTGTACCTGTAGTGATATCATAGTGATATTATAATGATATCATAGCGATCCTGTACCTGTAGTGATATCATAGTGATATTATAATGATATCATAGTGATCCCGTCCCTGTAGTGATATCATAGTGATATTATAATGATATCATAGTGATCCTGTACCTGTAGTGATATCATAGTGATATTATAGTGTTATCATAGTTATCCTGTACCTGTAGTGATATCATAGCGATCCTGTACCTGTAGTGATATCATAGTGATATTATAATGATATCATAGCGATCCTGTACCTGTAGTGATATCATAGTGATATTATATTGATATCATAGTGATTCTGTCCCTGTAGTGACATCATAGTGATATTATAATGATATCATAGTGATCCTGTACCTGTAGTGATATCATAGTGATATTATAATGATATCATAGTGATTCTGTCCCTGTAGTGACATCATAGTGATATTATAATATCATAGCGATCCTGTACCTGTAGTGACATCATATTGATATTATAATATCATAGCGATCCTGTACCTGTAGTGATATCATAGTGATATTATAATGATATCATAGTGATCCTGTACCTGTAGTGATATCATAGTGATATTATAATGATATCATAGTGATCCTGTACCTGTAGTGATATCATAGTGATATTATAGTGATATCATAGTGATATTATAATGTTTCACAGTTATATTATAGTGTAATCATAGGGATATGGTTACTGTAGTGATATCATAGTGATATTATAATATCATAGTGATCCTGTAGTGATATCATAGTGATATTATAATGATATCATAGTGATCCTGTCCCTGTAGTGACATCATAGTGATATTATAATGATATCATAGTGATCCTGTACCTGTAGTGATATCATAGTGATATTATAATGATATCATAGTGATCCTGTCCCTGTAGTGATATCACAGTGATATTATAATGTTATTACAGTTATATTATAGTGTTATCATAGGGATATGGTTACTGTAGTGATATCATAGTGATATTATAGTGATATCATAGTGATATTATAATGTTATCACAGTGATATTATAGTGTTATCATAGGGATATGGTTACTGTAGTGATATCATAGTGATATTATAATGATATCATAGTGATCCTGTAGTGATATCATAGTGATATTATAATGATATCATAGTGATCCCGTCCCTGTAGTGATATCATAGTGATATTATAATGTCATCACAGTGATATTATAGTGTTATCATAGGGATATGGTTACTGTAGTGATATCATAGTGATATTATAATGATATCATAGTGATCCTGTAGTGATATCATAGTGATATTATAATGATATCATAGTGATCCTGTCCCTGCAGTGATATCACAGTGATATTATAGTGTTATCACAGTGATATTATAGTGTTATCATAGGGATATGGTTACTGTAGTGATATCATAGTGATATTATAATGATATCATAGTGATCCTGTAGTGATATCATAGTGATATTATAATGATATCATAGTGATCCTGTACCTGTAGTGATATCATAGTGATATTATAGTGTTATCATAGTGATCCTGTACCTGTAGTGATATCATAATGATATCATAGTGATCCTGTACCTGTAGTGATATCATAGTGATATTATAACGATATCATAGTGATCCTGTACCTGTAGTGATATCATAGTGATATTATAATGATATCATAGTGATCCTGTACCTGTAGTGATATCATAGTGATATTATAATGATATCATAGTGATCCTGTAGTGATATCATAGTGATATTATAATGATATCATAGTGATCCTGTAGTGATATCATAGTGATATTATAATGATATCATAGTGATCCCGTCCCTGTAGTGATATCATAGTGATATTATAGTGTTATCATAGTTGTTACGCCGAGCGCTCCGGGTCCCCGCTCCTCCCCGGAGCGCTCGCTTCTCTCTCTCCGCTGCAGCGCTCCGGTCACGTCCTCTGACCCGGGGCGCTGCGATCCCGCTGCCAGCCGGGATGCGATTCGCGATGCGGGTAGCGCCCGCTCGCGATGCGCACCCCGGCTCCCCTACCTGACTCGCTCCCCGTCTGTTCTGTCCCGGCACGCGCGGCCCCGCTCCCTAGGGCGCGCGCGCGCCGGGTCTCTGCGATTTAAAGGGCCACTGCGCCGCTGATTGGCGCAGTGGTTCCAATTAGGGTAATCACCTGTGCACTTCCCTATATTACCTCACTTCCCTTGCACTCCCTTGCCGGATCTTGTTGCCTTAGTGCCAGTGAAAGCGTTCCTTGTGTGTTCCTAGCCTGTGTTCCAGACCTTCTGCCGTTGCCCCTGACTACGATCCTTGCTGCCTGCCCCGACCTTCTGCTACGTCCGACCTTGCTTCTGCCTACTCCCTTGTACCGCGCCTATCTTCAGCAGCCAGAGAGGTGAGCCGTTGCTAGTGGATACGACCTGGTCACTACCGCCGCAGCAAGACCATCCCGCTTTGCGGCGGGCTCTGGTGAAAACCAGTAGTGGCTTAGAACCGGTCCACTAGCACGGTCCACGCCAATCCCTCTCTGGCACAGAGGATCCACTACCTGCCAGCCGGCATCGTGACAGTAGATCCGGCCATGGATCCCGCTGAAGTTCCTCTGCCAGTTGTCGCTGACCTCACCACGGTGGTCGCCCAGCAGTCACAACAGATAGCGCAACAAGGCCAACAGCTGTCTCAACTGACCGTTATGCTACAACAGTTACTACCACAGCTTCAGCAGTCATCTCCTCCGCCAGCTCCTGCACCTCCTCCGCAGCGAGTGGCCGCTCCTGGGATACGCTTATCCTTGCCGGATAAATTTGATGGGGACTCTAAGTTTTGCCGTGGCTTTCTTTCCCAATGTTCCCTGCATCTGGAGATGATGTCGGACCTGTTTCCCACTGAAAGGTCTAAGGTGGCTTTCGTAGTCAGTCTTCTGTCCGGAAAAGCCCTGTCATGGGCCACACCGCTCTGGGACCGCAATGACCCCGTCACTGCCTCTGTACACTCCTTCTTCTCGGAAATCCGAAGTGTCTTTGAGGAACCTGCCCGAGCCTCTTCTGCTGAGACTGCCCTGTTGAACCTGGTCCAGGGTAATTCTTCCGTTGGCGAGTATGCCGTACAATTCCGTACACTTGCTTCAGAATTGTCCTGGAATAATGAGGCCCTCTGCGCGACCTTCAAAAAAGGCCTATCCAGCAACATTAAAGATGTTCTGGCCGCACGAGAAATTCCTGCTAATCTACATGAACTTATTCACCTAGCCACTCGCATTGACATGCGTTTTTCTGAAAGGCGTCAGGAACTCCGCCAAGATATGGACTCTGTTCGCACGAGGCGTTTCGTCTCCTCGGCTCCTCTCTCCTCTGGTCCCCTGCAATCTGTTCCTGTGCCTCCCGCCGTGGAGGCTATGCAGGTCGACCGGTCTCGCCTGACACCTCAAGAGAGGACACGACGCCGTATGGAGAACCTCTGCCTGTACTGTGCTAGTACCGAACACTTCCTGAGGGATTGTCCTATCCGTCCTCCCCACCTGGAAAGACGTACGCTGACTCCGCACAAAGGTGAGACAGTCCTTGATGTCTACTCTGCTTCTCCACGTCTTACTGTGCCTGTGCGAATGTCTGCCTCTGCCTTCACGTTCTCTACAGTGGCCTTCTTGGACTCTGGATCTGCAGGAAATTTTATTTTGGCCTCTCTCGTCAACAGGCTCAACATCCCGGTGACCAGTCTCGCCAGACCCCTCTACATCAATTGTGTAAATAATGAAAGATTGGACTGTACCATACGTTTCCGCACGGAGCCCCTTCTTATGAGCATCGGATCTCATCATGAGAGAATTGAACTTTTGGTCCTCCCCAATTGCACCTCGGAGATTCTCCTTGGACTTCCCTGGCTTCAACTTCATTCCCCAACCCTGGATTGGTCCACTGGGGAGATCAAGAGTTGGGGTTCCTCTTGTTCCAAGAACTGTCTAAAACCGGTTCCCTGTAACCCTTGCCGTAACTCTGTGGTTCCTCCAGTAACCGGTCTCCCTAAGGCCTATATGGACTTCGCGGATGTTTTCTGCAAAAAACAAGCTGAGACTCTACCTCCTCACAGGCCTTATGATTGCCCTATCGACCTCCTCCCGGGCACTACCCCACCCCGGGGCAGAATTTATCCTCTCTCTGCCCCAGAGACTCTTGCCATGTCCGAATACGTCCAGGAGAATCTAAAAAAGGGCTTTATCCGTAAATCCTCCTCCCCTGCCGGAGCCGGATTTTTCTTTGTGTCCAAAAAAGATGGCTCCCTACGTCCTTGCATTGACTACCGCGGTCTTAATAAAATCACGGTTAAGAACCGCTACCCCTTACCCCTCATCTCTGAACTCTTTGATCGCCTCCAAGGTGCCCACATCTTTACTAAATTGGACTTAAGAGGCGCCTATAACCTCATCCGCATCAGAGAGGGGGACGAGTGGAAAACGGCATTTAACACCAGAGATGGACACTTTGAGTATCTGGTCATGCCCTTTGGCCTGTGCAACGCCCCTGCCGTCTTCCAAGACTTTGTCAATGAAATTTTTCGTGATCTGTTATACTCCTGTGTTGTTGTATATCTGGACGATATCCTAATTTTTTCTGCCAATCTAGAAGAACACCGCCAGCATGTCCGTATGGTTCTTCAGAGACTTCGTGACAACCAACTCTATGCCAAAATTGAGAAATGTCTGTTTGAATGCCAATCTCTTCCTTTTCTAGGATATTTGGTCTCTGGCCGGGGACTACAGATGGATCCAGACAAACTCTCTGCCGTCTTAGATTGGCCACGCCCCTCCGGACTCCGTGCTATCCAACGCTTTTTGGGGTTCGCCAATTATTACAGGCAATTTATTCCACATTTTTCTACCATTGTGGCTCCTATCGTGGCTTTAACCAAAAAAAATGCTGATCCCAAGTCCTGGCCTCCTCAAGCAGAAGACGCCTTTAAACGACTCAAGTCTGCCTTTTCTTCGGCTCCCGTCCTCTCCAGACCTGACCCTTCCAAACCCTTCCTATTGGAGGTTGATGCCTCCTCAGTGGGAGCTGGAGCTGTTCTCCTACAAAAAAATTCTTCCGGGCATGCTGTCACTTGTGGTTTTTTCTCTAGGACCTTCTCTCCAGCGGAGAGGAACTACTCCATCGGGGATCGAGAGCTTCTAGCCATTAAATTAGCACTTGAGGAATGGAGGCATCTGCTGGAGGGATCAAGTTCTCCTGTTATTATCTACACCGACCACAAGAACCTCTCCTACCTCCAGTCTGCCCAACGGCTGAATCCTCGCCAGGCCCGGTGGTCTCTGTTCTTTGCCCGATTTAATTTTGAGATTCACTTTCGTCCTGCCGATAAGAACATTAGGGCCGATGCTCTCTCTCGTTCCTCGGATGCCTCAGAAGTTGAACTCTCTCCGCAACACATCATTCCACCTGACTGCCTGATCTCCACTTCTCCTGCCTCCATCAGGCAGACTCCTCCAGGAAAGACCTTTGTTTCTCCTCGCCAACGCCTCGGAATCCTCAAATGGGGTCACTCCTCCCATCTCGCAGGTCATCCGGGTATCAAGAAATCTGTGCAACTCATCTCCCGCTTCTATTGGTGGCCAACTCTGGAGACGGATGTTGTGGACTTTGTGCGAGCCTGCACTATCTGTGCCCGGGATAAGACTCCTCGCCAGAAGCCCGCTGGTTTTCTTCATCCTCTGCCTGTCCCCGAACAGCCTTGGTCTCTGATTGGTATGGATTTTATTACTGATTTACCCCCTTCCCGTGGCAACACTGTTATTTGGGTGGTCGTTGATCGATTCTCCAAAATGGCACATTTCATCCCTCTTCCTGGTCTTCCTTCTGCGCCTCAGTTGGCTAAACAATTTTTTGTACACATTTTTCGTCTTCACGGGTTGCCTACGCAGATTGTCTCGGATAGAGGCGTCCAATTCGTGTCTAAATTCTGGAGGGCTCTCTGTAAACAACTCAAGATTAAATTAAATTTTTCTTCTGCATATCATCCCCAGTCCAATGGACAAGTAGAAAGAATTAACCAGATCTTGGGTGATTATTTGCGACATTTTGTTTCCTCCCGCCAGGATGACTGGGCAGATCTCCTCCCATGGGCCGAATTCTCGTATAACTTCAGGGTCTCTGAATCTTCCTCCAAATCCCCATTTTTCGTGGTGTACAGCCGTCACCCTCTTCCCCCCCTCCCTACTCCCTTGCCCTCTGGTCTGCCCGCTGTGGATGAAATTTCTCGTGACCTTTCCATCATATGGAGAGAGACCCAAAATTCTCTCTTACAGGCTTCTTCACGCATGAAGAGATTCGCGGATAAGAAAAGAAGAGCTCCTCCCGTTTTTTCCCCTGGAGACAAGGTATGGCTCTCCGCTAAATATGTCCGCTTCCGTGTCCCTAGCTACAAGTTGGGACCACGCTATCTTGGTCCTTTCAAAATTTTGCGTCAAATTAATCCTGTCTCTTATAAACTTCTTCTTCCTCCTTCTCTTCGTATCCCTAATGCCTTTCACGTCT
The DNA here is from genome assembly GCF_029499605.1 of Hyla sarda. Classification (NCBI taxonomy): domain Eukaryota; kingdom Metazoa; phylum Chordata; class Amphibia; order Anura; family Hylidae; genus Hyla; species Hyla sarda. The sequence goes on along the minus strand of NW_026610142.1, from coordinate 149,302 downwards.
CTCTTCTCAAACCACTCATCCTCAACCGTTTTTCTCCCAAATCTGTTCCTCCCACTCCTGTTTCCGGCTCCTCGGACATCTTCTCGGTCAAGGAAATCTTAGCTGCCAAAAAGGTCAGAGGAAAAAATTTTTTTTTAGTGGACTGGGAGGGTTGTGGTCCTGAAGAGAGATCCTGGGAACCTGAGGACAACATCCTAGACAAAAGTCTGCTCCTCAGGTTCTCAGGCTCTAAGAAGAGGGGGAGACCCAAGGGGGGGGGGTACTGTTACGCCGAGCGCTCCGGGTCCCCGCTCCTCCCCGGAGCGCTCGCTTCTCTCTCTCCGCTGCAGCGCTCCGGTCACGTCCTCTGACCCGGGGCGCTGCGATCCCGCTGCCAGCCGGGATGCGATTCGCGATGCGGGTAGCGCCCGCTCGCGATGCGCACCCCGGCTCCCCTACCTGACTCGCTCCCCGTCTGTTCTGTCCCGGCGCGCGCGGCCCCGCTCCCTAGGGCGCGCGCGCGCCGGGTCTCTGCGATTTAAAGGGCCACTGCGCCGCTGATTGGCGCAGTGGTTCCAATTAGGGTAATCACCTGTGCACTTCCCTATATTACCTCACTTCCCTTGCACTCCCTTGCCGGATCTTGTTGCCTTAGTGCCAGTGAAAGCGTTCCTTGTGTGTTCCTAGCCTGTGTTCCAGACCTTCTGCCGTTGCCCCTGACTACGATCCTTGCTGCCTGCCCCGACCTTCTGCTACGTCCGACCTTGCTTCTGCCTACTCCCTTGTACCGCGCCTATCTTCAGCAGCCAGAGAGGTGAGCCGTTGCTAGTGGATACGACCTGGTCACTACCGCCGCAGCAAGACCATCCCGCTTTGCGGCGGGCTCTGGTGAAAACCAGTAGTGGCTTAGAACCGGTCCACTAGCACGGTCCACGCCAATCCCTCTCTGGCACAGAGGATCCACTACCTGCCAGCCGGCATCGTGACAATAGTGATCCTGTACCTGTAGTGATATCATAATGATATCATAGTGATCCTGTACCTGTAGTGATATCATAGTGATATTATAATGATATCATAGTGATCCTGTACCTGTAGTGATATCATAGTGATATTATAATGATATCATAGTGATCCCGTCCCTGTAGTGATATCATAGTGATATTATAATGATATTATAGTGATCCTGTAGTGATATCATAGTGATATTATAATGATATCATAGTGATCCTGTCCCTGTAGTGATATCACAGTGATATTATAGTGTTATCATAGTGATATTATAGTGTTATCATAGGGATATGGTTACTGTAGTGATATCATAGTGATATTATAATGATATCATAGTGATCCTGTAGTGATATCATAGTGATATTATAATGATATCATAGTGATCCTGTACCTGTAGTGATATCATAGTGATATTATAATGATATCATAGTGATCCTGTACCTGTAGTGATATCATAGTGATATTATAATGATATCATAGTGATCCTGTAGTGATATCATAGTGATATTATAATGATATCATAGTGATCCTGTAGTGATATCATAGTGATATTATAATGATATCATAGTGATCCTGTCCCTGTAGTGATATCACAGTGATATTAGAATGGTATCACAGTGATATTATAGTGTTATCATAGTGATGAGATAACAGATACTCTCAGGTGTCTGGATACATTGCTCCGTGTTGTTTCCTCTCTCAGTGACGTCAGCAGTTTCTCTCTCGGCCGCCGGATACTTTGTATCACTCTCGGTGACGTCACCCGGAGGGGGCGTGGCCGGGTATATATAGGCTGTACCTGGCTCAGGTGTGATCAGTATCGGGAAGAGACAATGGCTAATTCTGGGCTGCAGATCCTGGGCTTCCTGATGGCCCTGCTGGGCTGGATCGGGCTGATCGCCGCCACCATTATGCCGCAGTGGAGGATGTCCTCGTACGCCGGGGACTCCATCATCACCGCCATAGCCATCTACCAGGGGCTGTGGATGTCGTGCGCCACCCAGAGTACGGGGCAGATACAGTGCAAGGTGTATGACTCTATACTCAACCTGGACGGTAAGTACCTGTATATATACCTAACCCAGAGTATGGGGCAGATATAATATTATGCACTCCTGGTTGTGGTGTGTGTGTGTGTGTGTGTTTTGTGTGAGATTATATAATTACACTACTCTGCACTCCTGGTGGTTGTGGTGGGTTCACCTGTGTGTGTGTGTGTGTGTGTGTGTGTGTTTATATAATTACACTACTCTGCACTCCTGGTGGTTGTGGTGGGTTCACCTGTGTGTGTGTGTGTGTGTGTGAGATTATATAATTACACTACTCTGCACTCCTGGTGGTTGTGGTGGGTTCACCTGTGGCAGGTGCTCATTGGACATGGTGCCCAGGCCTGGCAGGGTACTTGGCTGCTGTTGCCCTGGGGGGTTATGACTATGGTCTCTCCTAGCTGAGCACTGGGGCGGTGGCCATGTCCTTGTGAAGTTATAAACCAGTCTGACTGGTTCTGTAATTGAGCCGCTGCTTCTCTCCTCCTCCTTCCCCCAACCCCAGACACTGAAACTGGGGCCAACTGGGAATGGTAGTGTACACTGAGCCTGCCGTGCCCTCCTGCACTACTGACCCCAGCAGACCCGACACCTCACCTGAGAGCTCCCGCTATTCCTTATCTCCTCCCGATAACACCTGCGAGGAGTGATAAGCAGGTTATCAGAGTGCGATAAGTGTGCGAACGATAGTGTGCCGCTATGTGGAGGTGACTGTGTGTATACAGAGATAGAATACCGCTATACAGAGTACTGTGTGTATACAGAGATATAATACTGCTATACAGAGTACTGTGTGTATGGATAGATAGATAATGTATACAGAAGGGGTTGTCTGTTTTTTATTTGCCCAAGTGCGGGTGGTACAAAGGCAAACAGGTTCTCACAATAAGCTTGGCAGGCTGGACAACGTGTTTCGAGAGGGGATTCCTGACAGAGAGGAATCCCCTCTCGAAACGCGTTGTCCAGCCTGCCAAGCTTATTGTGAGAACCTGTTTGCCTTTGTACCACCCGCACTTGGGCAAATAAAAGCTGTTTTCACAACTACAATGCCTATGTCCTTTCCTTTCACCTCCCAATGCAGCGCCGCTCCCGCAAGTCAGACCTTTGGGACAACCCCCGCCAGGGACTACCGCACTGCCTCCTGCTGCCTGCGGTACTGGCGGCTCCCGGACTGTGCCGCAACTTCCAAAAGCGCTAAACAGAGTTGTGCCTTCCGACAGCACAACCCGCAGAGCGCCGTTTCTCAAGTGTTGTTTTTATTTTTTTTTGTTTTTCCATCCACCTGCTGTGTATATAGATCCTAATACCACTATAGAGGGGAGTACTGTGTGTGTGTATATACAGAGATATAATACCACTATAGAGGGGAGTACTGTGTGTGTATAAATGCCTAGAATACCGCTACATAGGAGTCCATCTGTTCTGTACATTATATTGGTTTTGCTTTATGGTGTAATTGATAAATATTGGGAGATTCATAAAACCTGTGTAGAGGAAAAGTGGAGCAGTTGTCCATAGCAACCAATCAGATCACTCTTCTTTAAAAATGCCTCAAATACAAATGAAGCAATCTGATTGGTTACTATGGGCAACTGCTTTACTCTCCTCTACACAGGTTATGACAAATCTCCCCCATAGTGTTATATGGTGGAGGTTATATAGCATGTATTGTATGGTATGTATTATACAGGTTGTATAGGATGTAGTTTATATAGGGTAATGTAGTTGTACGGTGTGTATTATACAGGTTGTTTAGTATGTAGTTGGGGTGTGTTGTATAGGATGTAGTTTATATTGGTGGTGGTTGTACGGGTTGTATAGGATGTAGTTTATATAGGATGTTGTACAGGATGTAGTTTATATAGGTGGTTGTGTTGGTGTGTTTTGTAAGATGTAGATTATATAGGTTAGTGTATAATATACAGGTTGTGTGATCACTCAGCCGTTGTGTACAGTATATAATGGCGGAGGAGGGGAGGGTTATTTGTCTTTCTCCCGCTCTGACTCCAGTTTCTACGATACTCCCAGCTCCCCCTCCCCCGTGTCACACCCAGGTCTCTCAGGAAGTGTCACCTGTCCTCTCCTCACCTGACTCACTGGCCATGTGCTGGAGTCACCAGGAGTTTCCCAACATTAAGTCATGACAAGGGGGCTCTGATATGGGAAGGGGGCTCTGATATGGGAAGGGGGGGGGGGCAGTCTGTATTACCAATCAGATCTTATACCAACAGGTTGAAGTAAATATTGATCTTGGGATAAAGGTTTCCATAGTGTAGTATGAGGGTGACAGGTGTGGCCCCTGGGACAGTGCCAGTGTCTGAGGTTCTCATCTGTGCAGGTCCCTCTGAATTCTAGAGGTCCAGGAGTCTGTCACATCTAGGGTTAATGCTGGTGGAATGTGGAACTTGTGTCTTCTCCTTTTTGAGGAATGTAGGGGCTGCCTAAACATGTTCTGCTGTAGGGACATCAGGGTCCTGGGAAGAGGCTGACCTTAGCGGTCTAATGTAAGAGGGGCCCCAGGAGCTCTGGAGTGGTGGGGAGCATCGGTTCAGGTTTGTGGTGGGTGCCTGGCCTTGAGCTGCTCTGTGGAGTGGTTTGCCCTTGAGGTCCTCAGAATAGCTCTTTGGGTGCTTGGCAGGTAGCTGGTTAGCAGTGGTGGGTTCTTGTCCCGAAGCTGCTCTATGGAGTGGTGGGTACTAAGAAGCCCAGGATCAGACCTGGTGGGTACAAAGCCTGGAGATGCTCGGTCAAGAGTTGTTCTGAAGTTGTAGGTGCCTTCGCCTTGATTGTCTCTGTGGTGGGTGCTGGACCTGCAGCTGCTCTGTAGCATGGTGGGCACTTGAGGACTCTTAAATAGAGTAGTGGGTTCTCGGCCCAGAGCTGCACAAGTGGTGGGTGCCTGGGCCAATGTAACCATCTCTTCCCACTGGGTATCTCCTATTGACCCTATAATGTCTCCCCCACATAAAGATTCCCTCCCTGGCTAGTCACTATATAGACCATCCCTCAGATCTCCATCACACTAGTTGGTTGGTGGTCTTATTCACTGATCTGTCGTTTAGAGATGGTGGCTTGTGTGAGGGACGTTTAATGTACAAAAAATTTAAGCTCAAGAAGTGATGGGATTCAGTGAGAAGTAATACTGAGCATCTCGGCAGTGTGCGATCCTGGGCGCGGTCTTCACAGGAATCCAGAGTGGATGACCTTGGGTCATTATCCTGCAGGAGGTTTTGAGTGCACTTATGACAATATGACCAGGTATCTTATCCCTCTTCTGAATATAAGTTATGATTGACACTTAGTGCACGTGTGACCAGACTGCGACTAAAGGGTTAATCGGTCTTCGACACTCGCCCTTGGGGAATATTCACACCATGGGGAAAATGCTGTGAAATTCATGCCAGAACTTCAGAGGAGGCCTCAGATCTCATCTGCCACTTCTGAACGTGGTCATAAACAGAGACTTATTTTTGAGGTTAGTCACGTCCTGATCATACTTGGAATAAGTGACTTGTGTCCCGATCAACTGATAATTCTTACAGTGTGAACTGTACTGTGCATTGCCATTAACACAAATGGATGTCCATGGAATCTCGCTGTAACCACTCGCAGCTCTGGTGTCACACAGGTCAATGTCGGACCTGGCATCAATGTAATAGGATGACTAAAGGTAAAACAGGTGGAGGCATTGAATAGAATAACACCAATTACAAATGTGATTGGGCGAGGTCCCCCCAAAAACAATGGGGGCGGCTCTATTCTATTGCTTGTCTTTAGTGTCCACGATGACATGCCAACACGCCCACCTCAACCCCCACTTCCCCATCTTCCTGTGATGTTACCTCATGTAGGTCTCCTCATAATGACCATCACTTAATATCTGTCCAAGAAGACTTAATGTGACATGGGGATGCTGTGGTCTTTGGCTAGACTGATTTTTGGGGAGGTCGTCTTCACCTCCATGTAACTCTCTCCATACTGGTTATAATCTCATAATTTCTGTCCAGGGATACAGAATGTGTTATGGGGGTTTTCAGGGAGACTTTGACCACCAATATGGAAAGAACATTGAGGTAAAGACATCTCATCATATCTGTCCAGGGATTCATAATCTTGATCCTTTCTCTGGAATAAATAAAGGCTGGACCAGTAGATGATGTAAGCTGTCTTCTAGATGTGAAGGTCTAATATTTTATTTTTTGCCCCCCAGCTGCTCTTCAGGCAACACGAGCACTCATGGTTGTGTCTCTTGTGGTTGGAATCTTTGGCATTGCTATTGCCTCTATGGGTATGAAGTGCACCAAGTGTGGAGGAGATGACCCCGTAAGGAAGGCACGGATTGCCATGACCGGAGGCTTCGTCTTCCTGATTGCCGGTAAGTCCCAGTCTTGTGGTGGTTTTGTTGTGTCCATCCAGAGGCTGCTACTGTAACAAGAAATGATGGAATATAATCCAGGTGTGACCCATGTAACACATAACTTAACTTGTTATCCAGGTTTGGCGGCCCTCATTGCTTGCTCCTGGTACGGTAACCAGATCATCCGGGATTTCTACAACCCACTTACACCAATCAACACAAAGTGAGTATGGTCCCATGTACACAATTTGGTTGGTCAATAAACACTGCAGTTGGTGTTGGCCATATCCTGCAAACTAAAGAGAAGCCTATATTTTGGATAGGACTAAGAGGCAGAATTGGTTCCCAGGTCACCATGTTCAATACAGGGGGTTCTTGACATGGCTGTTCTCCTATGGAGAGATGGTGGATGGAGCTAGTAGACTTCAGGAGGATAAGGGTGGTGGATATGTCAGTCCAGAGGATGAATGTCCCAAGGAGGCAGGTTTGTAGCCTTACAAAGTAACTTGTAGATATAGTATATGGACCCTTGTAGGTGTAGTATATGAACCAGGGGTGCATAATGTGAACATCTGTAGGGAGATGGGTGTAGTTTTTAGAGATGGAGTAACCTATTTGTACCTCATGGCTCTCAGTGGCTGGTTTTCTTAACCCATGACTGTTTTATCTCTGCAGGTATGAGTTTGGTGCCGGTGTGTTTCTCGGTTGGGCTGGCTCTCTCCTGGTCATCATTGGCGGTTCGCTTTTGTGCTGCTCATGTCCTCGCAAAAACAGTTCCTATGCCAAAGGTTACCCCAAGAGTGGTGGAGCAAGAACCAAAACCAAAGCTGCCTCCAGCGGTGGCAAGGACTACGTCTGATCATGTGGCCTGTCCATCTTGAGGTTCTGTTATCCATCGCACTTTGATGTAAATCTGAGCGGACAGCACAGGTGGCCCCATGGTCATAACATCTGGTTCTGGGGAAGAACTTTACCCACATGGGGTCTGGTGAGCCGGGCACAGAGGTGGCGACTGCTCTACAAGAACTGGTTTTTCCTCCTGTCAAATTTTATTTTTAAAATATTATTTTTTTTTTCCAGTTTAACTTTATTGTGTAATGTGGGTGGGGGCAGATGTGGCCTGGGGGAGGGGGTGGGCTCGATCCTCACTGGCAGAGGCACTCTGGCTTTGTTACCCTTAGTGATTGTATGGTTGACTTTTTATTAGAAATGATTTTGTAAATAAATGTTTTGAATAGAAACCGGTGTATTTTTTTAATTTTTTTTTCACAATAAGATGTGTGTGTGTGCCTGAAACAGTGCCACTCTGGTCTATGGGCAGCATCCAGTAATGCACATCTCCCCTGTTTTGATGAGACTACAATGTTATCATGCTGATCTTCTACATTGGAGTGTGTGTAGAGCCCCAGTTGTCTGCACTGGTTCTCTATGGGGGAGATTTGTCGAAACCTGTCCAGGGTAAAAGTTGCCCATAGCAACCGATCAGCTCTCCTTTAATTTGGCAGAGTCCTTGTTAAAAATGAAAGAAGCGATCTGGTTACTATTGGCATCTTTTCCTTTGCACAGGTTTTGCTAAATCTCCATTCTATAATTACACCTAAGCCTCAGTCTCGTTTTCTGTAGATTGACACTGCTGTCATCCCAAGAGGCTCTCGAAGTCTGAACAATCCATCATAAATAAAATACAGTATCCTGACCGGTTTATGGACCCAAAAAGCATCTAGGTAAATGGTATTCAAGAGCAACCAGGTCTAGTGCAATCAAGGTGGCCTAAGAAGGTGAAGGGTACCAATAAACTACAGCTCACGGTACAAAACACTGCACTAGAGGCGGCCTGCTCATACCCAGGTGGGACATGCTGTCATAGCATTCCTGCAAAAAGGAGATACAGCTGCTACTCTGGACCTGAGGGACGCTTATTTGCATATTCCAGTCAGGAGGTACCATCGAAGGGTTGCCATTTGTGTAGGAAAGAAAGTCGGGTAGCTACAATTCACTATCTCCCTATCTATCAGCTCCTAGGGTGTTCAGAGGTGATGGTTCCAGAGGCTTATCTCCGGCTTGAAGGAGTTTTCTTGGTCCTGCAACTGGACAACTCTTACATTAAAGTATTCTCTCCAGATCTTCTGTGCCACCATCTAGGGCAGTGATGGCAAACCTGTGGCACACCAAGCCCCCTCTGTGGGCACGCAGCCACAGTGGTGTACCAAGGGGGGCGTGACCGGCCCTAGGTGCCACTCACAACGGGGTGCAATGACTGAGTCACCCCCTCCGCAAATCCAGGGCCAGACTGGCCATCGGGCTCACCTGTAATTGCTCTGCCACCAAATAAGAGTCAGCATAGATAAGTGTGTCTGCCACGTAATGACGCTCGCTCACATCATGCTACCAGAATTCAAGGGCTGGTGTCCCTACGTCCAGACGCCGGCCCTAGGTATTCTGAGTGTGAGGTGACCGAGCGTCATTATGCAGCGGCTGGCCCTTATCTGGAGGGAAGGTGCTGCCCTGAATCCCCAGCAACTAAGGTACCAGCTTGGGGGGGGGGGGGGGGGGGGGTTGTCTAATCTGGGGGTACTACCTGCCTACACACAGCACCCCTCAAACACACAAACTCATACAATTTCAGTCTGGTATGTAATATCACAAGTTGAGTATCCCCTTTGTAAGCATCTTTGGTGTGCAGCTGGATGATCAGAAACCTGAAAAAAAATGCAGGTCTATCTATTGACAGACATGCAAAGCTGCACCAAAACCAGATGTAAACTGTGCCAAAGCAGCATGTAGGATGCATGCAAACTGCAGGTGGATAGGTGGGAATAGGTGCTTATTTAGGTGATGCACCACCAACCACCAGTGTCTTTTCTTTACTAACATTGATGGGTTTGTCTTTTTTTATAAGTATGGATCATTGAACTGTGTTCTTGTAAAACAAAGGATGTAATGGCAACTGTGTTTTTTCTAAACTTAAACCTCAGTATTCTGATTTTAATTGCTGTGCTGGCACTTTGAGGGGAAAAAAGCTGGCGTGCATTATTGTGATAGTTACATTTGCAATATTAGGTTTCAAGCAATTTAACACCCAAGCTGATAAACAAGGATAATTGTTATAATTTTTCAAACATTACAACGCATGAATAATTTTGCTTCATGAAAACATTTTTAAACTCCAACTAATTTCTGAGTTTGTGCGACATACAACCCCGAAATGTGCGACAGAATAGTAAATAAGCCTGAAAAATGAGTGATCTTGAAATCACTCCAGAATAAACCCTCCACACTTTGTAAATCAGGGCAATTTTTTAATTGTGAATGCTCAGAAATCTGTTCTAGAGCCAGCTAAGATCTGAATCCAGGATGAAGCCCAAGAGCTTACAGAACAGGACAGATTAAGCAAGCTGTTTTCATCAGTCCGAAATCTCCTTGATCCAGTAAAGCTTACAGTTCAGTCAGGAATAAGACTGCTGGGTCAAGATGTCTTTCCTGGAGGTTCTTTCTTGGTCCAGAGTGCTTTCGGACATTCTTAGTTGGACTGTTTGTGGTCATAACTCGACGTGCCACCAAGACCTGGTATGGTGGTTACCCAAGGACAAGATCACCTGCTGGAGGTGTCTGTCAAATGCCTCCCAGTCAATACTTACATGGATGCTTCCTAATTAGGCTGGGGGGACCGCTGGGTCCAGAGGAAGTGGGTGACCTTTACCACTTTTCACACCTGATTGATGAGAGCTATGGTGCAGACATACAACCTTGTCACAGTTTATTACATCAACGTACAAGGGTCGAGTGTCGATCTCTGATGGCCTGGGTGGTGAAGTCGGACTGGCTGAACAGACATCAAGTAGACCTGTTGGAATGGAGGCCTGAGTGGTGGTGAGGAAAGGCTTGTGTGATGTGGGGTTGGGAGGAGTAGAAGAGGCCTGTGTAGCAGTGGTAGGGAGAATTTGACTCCCAGTGCCATGGTCTTAGTTTCTAGGAAGTACTGGCCAACCTGCCGTCTTGTGGCCCTGGCTCATGCAGAGGACCACCTCACGTAAGCCTAAGGGTGGCCCTTTACCATGTCTTTGGGTCTGTAGCTTGTGGCAGACTTTTATGTATGATGCAAAACCAGCACCTGGAGATTATCCTCCACATAACTTGTATCCTCCAGACTTAAGACACATGACATGTAATGTAGATCGGGTCCAGATTCTTTCCCGGTATACTTGGCTCATGTGACTCCTTGTACAGTGGGAAGAGCCCCAGTCTTCTGCACCTCTCTTCATGCTGTATGTATCTTTATATTCCTGTAATTACATTTAAACCTTTAATGTCTTGTCTGCAGATAGAGAGCAGAGCCTCTTGGGATCCTGGCGATGTCCTCAAAGTCTGGGCAATCCATCATACATGACATACAGAGCCCTCACCTGTCACCAGACGATATATATGGGCCCATAGAGCATTTAGGTAAATGGTATAAAAGAGCAACCAGGTCTAGAGCAAATAAAGTGGTCTAAGGTGGTGAAGGGTACCAATAAACCATAGCTCACATCACAAAATATTGTACTGAGCACTGTATGCCCGGCCCCTGCCCAGGTGGACATATAATAATTCTACTGCCATCTGTAGCGCAGCCTGTCAGCCTCCGATCCCTTACTGCACCTCCTGTCACCCACTCTCAAGTTTAAAAAAAAAGTAGAAAAAACTAAAAAATTCTTATCACATTTCCAAATTTTCCTATTTTCAGAAGATAGGTAAAATTAAACCTCTGTCCAAGCTATAAAATTATCAATTCCATATGGTCAGCAGCACAGGAACATATGAGTTGCTGCAAATGAAGAGTGCAACTGATTTTTATGTGATTTCCCCTTGGACGATCTAAGGTCCTAACACCATCTATCTCAGGTAGAAGGGCTTTGTGAATTTGGGGGATGGAGAATGTGCCTTCGAACAACCACTTTTGTACTTTTGTTCCCTCTTCTAAGGCAGTAGTCTCTTTGGACCACAACTGGAGAAGGTAATAGAATCCCTGAATGCATCCTTTCTTTTTCACAAGTCAAGAAGAGGTCTAAGTTTCGGCCATTTCGTAGCCAGCGAGGAAGATCTCCCTTCCATAGAACCAGACAGCAGGGAAGACAGCGCAGGTTCAGAAAGGAAGGAAGTCCTCAGCCCACAGCAACAAGGAAGAAGCAATAGAGATCAGAACATGTGACGCCAGATGTGTTCCTGAGGGAGCAATGCTCCTTTTTGGATGAGAACTACTTCAGATACCTGGGTGAGGTCGATCATCTCCAGAGGTTACTCTATCCATTTTTCTTATCTGCCTTTGAGTCTTTTTGTAAATCCAGGGAAGCCACATCTCCTAAAGCTGGTGGAAGAGTTCATAGAGTAAGGGGCTTTAGAAAGGGTTCCCTGCCATCAGGGAGACTCCAGGATATTACTATGGTGTCTAGAAATAGATCTGTCCTCCCTGAACAAATCATCAAGAAACATTTTGGAATAGAAGTCCATTGGATCTGTCACAGCGTTCCTGCATAGAGATGTAGCCGCCACTCTGGACCTGAAGGACGCCTGTCCCATTGCAGGTTCCTCAGGGTGGCCATATGTGTAGGGAAGCAGATCAGGCACGTACAATTCACGTGTCTCCTTTTCAGTCTGCTCACTGGGTGTTCACCGACGTGGTGGTTCTAGAGGCTTATCTCCGGCTTCAAGAAGTATTTCTGGTCCTGTACCGGGATAATTGGTACATCAAAGCCTCCTCTCCAGATCTTCTGTGCCACAATTTAGAGTTAACTATCAACACCCCAGAAACACACGGTTTCATTGTGAGTGCTCAGAAATCTGTTCTAGATCTGCAGGTTCTTGGGGGGGAGATTTATCAAAACCTGTGCAAAGGAAAAGTTGCCCATAGCAACCAGATTGCGTCTTTAATTTTTAAAAGTGCCTGTGCAAAATGAAAGAAGTGATCTGATTGGTTGCTATGGGCAACTTTTCCTCTGGACAAGTTTTGATAAATCTCCCCCTTGGTCTCCAGAGTAAGCAAGCTGTTGTCATTTGTCCAGAATGTCCTGGATCCAGTAGAGCTTATAGTGCACGAGAGTGCTGGGTGTCACAAAATGTCATCTCTGGAGGCTATTCTTTGGCTCCGCAATCGAGACTTCACCAGGGGGACATTCGCTCTCAGTGGGGCGGTCTCCGTTCATCAATCAATGCTTCATTTGTCTGTGGAGAAGCACCAAGGAAGACCTGCCATGATGGCCACAAGATCACCTGCTGGTGTATGTCAAATGCTCCCATTCAATACTTATCACTGATTCTTCCCAATTAGGCTGGGGAGCTCATTTAGGAGACGACTGGGTCCAGAGGAAGTGATCAGGTGTAGGGAGACGGAGATTTTCCAACCTGAGGGGGGGCGGTCCATCCTGCCCTTTACTTTTCATGCCTGATAAAGAATGAGAGTTCTGGTGCAGACGGACAACCATGTCACTGTTTATTACATCCACAAAAGGGGGGTACAAGGTCCCCCCTGCTGATGGAATGTCCATCCATGATGGCCTGGGCGGAGCAAAGCCTGGAGCAGTCCATATCAGGGGAGTGAAGAACATGAAGGCAGACTGGCTGAGCAGACAACAACTAGACCAGTCAGAATAAAGTTCCTGTGTCCCCTGGTATTTTGGTTCCTGTGTCCCCCCGTTGATTTGGTTTCTGAGACCCCGGGGTTTTGGTTCTTGTGCCCCCTGGTGCTTTGGTTCCCATGTCCCCCTGGTGCTTTGGATTCTGAGACCCTGATGTTTTGGTTCCAGAGCCCCCTGGTATTTTGTTTCCCGTGTCCCCCAATGTTTTGGTTTCTGAGACCCCGGTTTTTTAGTTTACGTGGCCCCCGGTGTTTTGGTTCCTGTGTCCCCCAATGTTTTGGTTTCTGAGACCCTGAAGTTTTGGTTTTTGAGCCCTCGGTGTTTCAGTTCCCGTTGTCCCCCAATGTTTTGGTTTCTGAGACCCCAGTGTTTTAGTTTCCATGGCCCCTGGTGTTTTGGTTCCCATGTCCCCCAGTGTTTTGGTTTCTGAGACCCTGGTGATTTGGTTTATGAGACCCTGATGTTTTGGTCTTTGAGCCCTCGGTGTTTCAGTTCCCGTTGTCGCCCAATGTTTTGGTTTCTGAGACCCCAGTGTTTTAGTTCCCGTGGCCCCTGGCGTTTTGGTTCCTGTGTCCCCTAATGTTTTGGTTTCTGTGCCCCCGGTGTTTTGGTTCCTGTGCCCCCTAATTTTTCAGTTCCCGTGGCTCCTGGTGTTTTGGTTTTTGAGACCCCTGATGTCATGGTTCCTGTTGTCCTGAGACCCCGGTGTATTGGTTCCTGTTGTCCCCCGATGTTTTGGCTTCTGAGCCCTCGGAGTTTCAAATCCCTTTTCCCCCAATGTTTTATTGGCTCCCGGTGTTTCAGTTCCCGTGTCCCCTAATGTTTTTGTTTCTGAGACCCTGGTGTTTTGGTTCCTGAGCCCCCTGGTGTTTTGGTTCCCATGTCCCCTAATGTTTGTTTCTGAGACCCTGGTGATTTGGTTTCTGAGCCCCCGATGATTTGGTTTCTGAGACCCTGATGTTTTGGTTTTTGAGCCGTCTGTGTTTCAGAGGTCCATCCTGCCCTTTACTTTTCATGCCTGATAAAGAATGAGAGTTCTGGTGCAGATGGACAACCATGTCACTGTTTATTACATCCACAAAAGGGGGGTACAAGGTCCCCCCTGCTGATGGAATGTCCATCCATGATGGCCTGGGCGGAGCAAAGCCTGGAGCAGTCCATATCAGGGGAGTGAAGAACATGAAGGCAGACTGGCTGAGCAGACAACAACTAGACCAGTCAAAATAAAGTTCCTGTGTCCCCCGGTATTTTGGTTCCTGTGTCCCCCCCGTTGATTTGGTTTCTGAGACCCCGGGGTTTTGGTTCTTGTGCCCCCTGGTGCTTTGGTTCCCATGTCCCCCTGGTGCTTTGGTTTCTGAGACCCTGATGTTTTGGTTCCTGAGCCCCCTGGTATTTTGTTTCCCGTGTCCCCCAATGTTTTGGTTTCTGAGACCCTGGTGTTTTGGTTCCCATGTCCACCAATGTTTTGGTTTCTGAGACCCCGGTGTTTTGGTTCCTGAGATCCCTGGTGTTTTGGTTCCCATGTCCCCCAATGTTTTGGTTTTTGAGACCCTGATGTTTTGGTTTTTGAGCCCTCTGTGTTTCAGTTCCCGTTGTCCCCCTATGTTTTGGTTTCTGAGACCCCGGTTTTTTAGTTTACGTGGCCCCTGGTGTTTTGGTTCCCATGTCCCCAGTGTTTTGGTTTCTGAGACCCTGATGTTTTGGTTTTTGAGCCCTCTGTGTTTCAGTTCCCGTTGTCCCCCAATGTTTTGGTTTCTGAGACCCCAGTGTTTTAGTTTCCATGGCCCCTGGTGTTTTGGTTCACATATCCCCCAGTGTTTTGGTTTCTGAGACCCTGGTGATTTGGTTTATGAGATTCTGATGTTTTGGTCTTTGAGCCCTCTGTGTTTCAGTTCCCGTTGTCACCCAATGTATTGGTTTCTGAGACCCCAGTGTTTTAGTTCCCGTGGCCCCCAGTGTTTTGGTTTCTGAGACCCCGGTGTTTTGGTTCCTGTGCCCCCAATGTTTTGGTTCCTGTGCCCTCTGGTTTTTCAGTTCCTGTGGCTCCTGGTGTTTTGGTTTTTGAGCCCCCTGATGTCATGGTTCCTGTTGTCCTGAGACCCCGGTGTATTGGTTCCTGTTGTCCCCCGATGTTTTGGCTTCTGAGCCCTCGGAATTCCAAATCCCGTTGTCCCCCAATGCTTTATTGGCTCCCAGTGTTTCAGTTCCCGTGTCCCCTAATGTTTTTGTTTCTGAGACCCTGGTGTTTTGGTTCCTGAACCCCCTGGTGTTTTGGTTCCCATGTCCCCTAATGTTTTGGTTCCTGAGACCCTGATGTTTTGGTTTCTGAGCCCCCGGTGATTTGGTTTCTAAGACCCTGATGTTTTGGTTTTTGAGCCCTCTGTTTTTCAGCTCCCGTTGTTTTGGTTTCTGAGACCCTGGTGTTTTAGTTTCCGTGGCCCCTGGTGTTTTGGTTCCCATTTCCCCCAGTGTTTTGGTTTCTGAGACCCTGGTGATTTGGTTTCTGAGACCCTGATGTTTTGGTTTTTGAGCCCTCTGTCTTTCAGTTCCCGTAGTCCCCCAATGTTTTTGTTTCTGAGAACACAGAGTTTTAGTTCCCGTGGCCCCCAGTGTTTTGGTTCCTGTGTCCCCTGGTGTTTCAGTTCCCGTTTTTGAGCCCCCAGATGTCATGGTTCCTGTTGTCCTCAGACCCCAGTGTATTGGTTCCTGTTGTCCCCCGATGTTTTGGCTTCTGAGCCCCCGGAGTTTCAGTTCCCGTTGTCCCCCAATGTTTTGATTTATTGGCTCCCGATGTTTCATTTCCCGTGTCCCCCAATGTTTTTTTTTTTTCTGAGACCCTGGTATTTTAGTTCCCATGTCCCCCAACGTTTTGGTTTCTGAGACCCTGGTGTTTTGGTTTTTGAGCCCTCAGTGTTTCGCTTTCTGAGCCCCAGATGTTTCAGTTCCCATGGCCCCCGGTGTTTTGGTTTCTGAGCCCCCGGTGTTTTGGTTCCTGTGTCCCCCGACGTTTTGGTTTTTGAGCCCCTGGTGTTTCAGTTCCTGTGGCCCCTGATATTTTGGTTTTTGAGCCCCCGGTGTTTCAGTTCTTGTATTCCCCCAAAGTTTAGGTTTTTTGGGCCCCGGTGTTTTGTTTTTTTTAGTCCCCCGTGTTTTGGTGTTTCAGTTCCTGTGGCCCCTGGTGTGTTGGTTCCTGTGGCCCCTGGTGTGTTGGTTCCTGTGGCCCCCAGTATTTTGCTTTTTGAGCCCCCAGTGTTTCAGTTCCTGTGGCCCCAGTGTTTTGGAGCCCTTGGTGTTTCAGTTCCCGTGGCCCCCAGTGTTTTGCTTTTTGAGCCCCTTGTGGCCCCCAGTGTTTTGCTCTTTGAGCCCCTGGTGTTTCAGTTCCTGTGGCCCCCAGTGTTTTAGTTCCTGTGGCCCACAGTGTTTTGGTTTTTGAGCCCCCGATTTTTGTTCCCGTGGCCCCCAGTGTTTTGGTTTTTGAGCCCCCGGTTTCTGTTCCCGTGGCCCCCAGTGGTTTGGTTTTTGAGCCCCTGGTGTTTCAGTTCCTGTGGCCCCCAGTGTTTTTGAGCACCTGGTGTTTCAGTTCCTGTGACCCCCAGTGTTTTAGTTCCTGTGGCCTCCAGTGTTTTGTTTTTTGTTCCCGAGGCCCAGTGTTTTGGTTTTTGAGCCCCCGGTTTGTGTTCCCATGGCCCCCAGTGTTTTGGTTTTTGAGCCCCTGGTGGCCCCCAGTGTTTTGGTTTTTGAGCCCCTGGTGTTTCAGTTCCTGTGGCCCCAGTGTTTTGGTTTTTGTTGAGCCCCTGGTGTTTCAGTTCCCGTGGCCCCAGTGTTTTGGTTTATGAGCCCCCGGTTTTTGTTCCCTTGGCCCCAGTGTTTTGTTTTTTGAGCCCCTGGTGTTTCAGTTCCTGTGGCCCCCAGTGTTTTGGTTTTTCAGCCCCTGGAGTTTCAGTTCCTGTGGCCCCCAGTGTTTTGGTTTTTGAGCCCCCGGTTTCTGTTCCCGTGGCCCCCAGTGTTTTGGTTTTTGAGCCCCCGGTTTCTGTTCCCGTGGCCCCCAGTGTTTTGGTTTTTGAGCCCCTGGTGTTTCAGTTCCTGTGGCCCCCAGTGTTTTGGTTTTTGAGCACCTGGTGTTTCAGTTCCTGTGGCCCCCAGTGTTTTAGTTCCTGTGGCCTCCAGTGTTTTGATTTTTGAGCCCCCGGTTTTTGCTCCTGTGGCCCAGTGTTTTGGTTTTTGAGCCCCGGATTTCTGTTTCCGTGGCCCCCAGTGTTTTGGTTTTTGAGCCCCTGGTGTTTCAGTTCCTGTGGCCCCCAGTGTTTTTGAGCACCTGGTGTTTCAGTTCCTGTGGCCCCCAGTGTTTTAGTTCCTGTGGCCTCCAGTGTTTTGGTTTTTGAGCCCCCGGTTTTTGTTCCCGTGGCCCAGTGTTTTGGTTTTTGAGCCCCCGGTGTTTTGGATTTTGAGCCCCTGGTGGCCCCCAGTGTTTTGGTTTTTGAGCCCCTGGTGTTTCAGTTCCAGTGGCCCCCAGTGTTTTGGTTTTTGAGCCCCTGGTGTTTCAGTTCCCGTGGCCCCAGTGTTTTGGTTTTTGTTGAGCCCCTGGTGTTTCAGTTCCCGTGGCCCCCAGTGTTTTGGTTTTTGAGCCCCTGGTGTTTCAGTTCCCGTGGCCCCAGTGTTTTGGTTTTTGTTGAGCCCCTGGTGTTTCAGTTCCCGTGGCCCCCAGTGTTTTGGTTTTTTAACCCCTGGTGTTTCAGTTCCTGTGCCCCCCAGTGTTTTGGTTTTTGAGCCCCTGGTGTTTCAGTTCCCGTGGCCCCCAGTGTTTTGGTTTTTGTTGAGCCCCTGGTGTTTCAGTTCCCGTGGCCCCCAGTGTTTTGGTTTTTGAGCACCTGATTTTTGTTCCCGTGGCCCAGTGTTTTGGTTTGAAATAAAAAAAAAGCACAAACGGATGCGCTCCGTAGTGTAACACCAAAGGTGAGTTGGTAACGCTAAGTGTGAATTGCGCTTACCACATGAAGTTGTACTCCAACCAAGTACAACAATGGAACAGGGCGTATCATCAAAGGGTCTCTGCAGCTTCGTCCCGCTGAAATAGAATCACGATAAAAACAAGCAATCTCCAGGTAGCAGAGCGGGATCAATGGAAGCGCTGAGACCAGATAAGAAGTTGAAAGGATTTATTTCCCATAATGCAACGCGTTTCACGGTCACCCGCTTCCACAGGCAAGCGGGTGACCGTGAAACGCGTTGCATTATGCGAAATAAATCCCTTCAACTTCTTATCTGGTCTCAGTGCTTCCATTGATCCCACTCTGCTACCTGGAGATTGCTTGTTTTTACAGTGTTTTGGTTTGTGAGCCCCCGGTTTGTGTTCCCGTGGCCCCCAGTGTTTTGGTTTTTGAGCCCCTAGTGGCCCCCAGTGTTTTGGTTTTTGAGCCCCTGGTTTTTGTTCCCGTGGCCCCAGTGTTTTGGTTTTTGAGCCCCCGGTTTTTGTTCCCGTGGCCCAGTGTTTTGGTTTTTGAGCCCCCGGTGTTTTGGATTTTGAGCCCCTGGTGGCCCCCAGTGTTTGGTTTTTGAGCCCCTGGTGTTTCAGTTCCTGTGGCCCCCAGTGTTTTGGTTTTTGAGCCCCTGGTGTTTCAGTTCCTGTGGCCCCCAGTGTTTTGGTTTTTGAGCCCCTGGTGTTTCAGTTCCTGTGGCCCCCAGTGTTTTGGTTTTTGAGCCCCTGGTGTTTCAGTTCCTGTGGCCCCCAAGTGTTTGGTTCTTGAGCCCCCAGTGTTTCAGTTTCTGTGGCCCCCAGTGTTTCAGTTCCTGTGGCCCCCAGTGTTTTGGTTGTTGAGCCCCTGGTGTCTCAGTTCCTGTGTCCCCCAGTGTTTTAGTACCTGTGGCCCCCAGTGTTTCAGTTCCTGTGGCCCCCAGTGTTTTAGTACCTGTGGCCCCCAGTGTTTCAGTTCCTGTGGCCCCCAGTGTTTTGGTTTTTGATCCCCTGGTGTTTCAGTTCCTGTGGCCCCAAGTGTTTTGGTTTTTGAGCCCCTGGTGTTTCAGTTCCTGTGGCCCCCAGTGTTTGGTTTTTGAGCCCCTGGTGTTTCAGTTCCTGTGGCCCCCAGTGTTTGGTTTTTGAGCCCCTGGTGTTTCAGTTCCTGTGGCCCCTAGTGTTTGGTTTTTGAGCCCCTGGTGTTTCAGTTCCTGTGGCCCCCAGTGTTTGGTTCTTGAGCCCCTGGTGTTTCAGTTCCTGTGTCCCCCAGTGTTTTGGTTGTTGAGCCCCTGGTGTTTCAGTTCCTGTGGCCCCCAGTGTTTCAGTTCCTGTGTCCCCCAGTGTTTGGTTCTTGAGCCCCTGGTGTTTTAGTACCTGTGACCCCCAGTGTTTCAGTTCCTGTGGCCCCCAGTGTTTCAGTTCCTGTGGCCCCCAGTGTTTTGGTTGTTGAGCCCCTGGTGTTTCAGTTCCTGTGGCCCCCAGTGTTTTGGTTGTTGAGCCCCTGGTGTTTCAGTTCCTGTGGCCCCCAGTGTTTCAGTTCCTGTGTCCCCCAGTGTTTGGTTCTTGAGCCCCTGGTCTTTTAGTACCTGTGACCCCCAGTGTTTCAGTTCCTGTGGCCACCAGTGTTTCAGTTCCTGTGGCCCCCAGTGTTTTAGTACCTGTGACCCCCAGTGTTTCAGTTCCTGTGGCCCCCAGTGTTTCAGTTCCTGTGGCCCCCAGTGTTTCAGTTCCTGTGGCCCCCAGTTAGGGTTGCCACCCTGCCGGTATTTTACCGGCACAGCCGGTATTTTCATCTACATTCCGGGCTGTGCCGGTAAGTTTGGATGAAAAATACCGGCCATGCAATGGCCGGTATTTTTCATTCACTGACAGGGGCGGACGGAGCAGCATCCCCAGAAGAGCACTGCTTTCATGACCGGCCGTACAATGCCCAGGTCTGACACCACCAGCCTGTGACAGGGAGAGCTCCGTGCGATGACAGGAAGAGACTGTACAGTGCTGGGGAGGGGGCGTGACCTCCTGTCTCCTCTCTCCCCCTCCCCCGCCTTCCCTCTGCCCCGTGCAGTCTTACAACCCTCCATAGGCAGAGCAGGGAGGGGAGAGGCCGTGTATCCTGTCTCCATCTGCTGCGCAGGGCGGGTGAGTGTCTGTGTATATATGTGTGTGTGTATATATGTGTGTGTGTGTATATATGTGTCTGTATATATGTGTCTGTGTATATATGTGTGTGTGTGTGTATATATGTGTCTGTGTATATATGTGTGTGTGTGTGTATATATGTGTCTGTGTATATATGTGTGTGTGTGTGTATATATGTGTCTGTGTATATATGTGTGTGTGTATATATGTGTGTGTATATATGTGTGTGTATATATGTGTGTGTGTATATATGTGTCTGTGTGTATATATGTGTCTGTGTGTATATGTGTCTGTGTATATATGTGTCTGTATACATGTGTCTGTGTCTCTATGTGTCTGTGTATATATGTGTGTGTGTAGGGGGGGGGGGTAAACTAACTAATCTGGGGGACAACTATGCTGCCTAATCTGGGGGACAACTATGCTGCCTAATCTGGGGGACAACTATGCTGCCTAATTTGGGGGACAACTATGCTGCCTAATCTGGGGGACAACTATGCTGCCTAATCTGGGGGACAACTATGCTGCCTAATTTGGGGGACAACTATGCTGCCTAATCTGGGGGACAATTATGCTGCCTAATCTGGGGGACAACTATGCTCCTAATCTGGGGGACAACTATGCTGCCTAATCTGGGGGACAACTGGGGGACAACTATGCTCCTAATCTGGGGGACAACTGGGGTACAACTATGCTCCTAATCTGGGGGAAAACTGGGGTACAACTATGCTCCTAATCTGGGGGACAACTGGGGTACAATTATGCTCCTAATCTGGGGGACAACTATGCTCCTAATCTGGGGGACAACTATGCTCCTAATCTGGGGGACAACTATGCTCCTAATCTGGGGGACAACTGGGGTACAACTATGCTCCTAATCTGGGGGACAACTATGCTCCTAATCTGGGGGACAACTATGCTCCTAATCTGGGGGACAACTATGCTCCTAATCTGGGGGACAACTATGCTCCTAATCTGGGGGACAACTATGCTCCTAATCTGGGGGACAAGTATGCTCCTAATCTGGGGGACAAGTATGCTCCTAATCTGGGGGACAAGTATGCTCCTAATCTGGGGGACAAGTATGCTCCTAATCTGGGGGACAACTATGCTGCCTTATCTGGGGAAAAACTACCCGGCCCTCCACAATATTTTTAGTTTCTCATGTGGCCCCATGGGATAAATAATTGCCCCCCCCATTCCTCCTCCACCCCGGACATTCCTTAACCTGGAGCCGCCTGGGGAAAGGAGAAAGTGAAGACAAGAGACTGGTGAGACCTCTCTGCAAAATTGTGTATTTAATGCAGTGTTTCCCAACCAGGGTGCCTCCAGCTGTTGCAAAACTATTACTCCCAGCATGCCCAGACAGCCTTTGGCTGTCCGGGCATGCTGGGAGTTGTAGTTTTGCAATAGCTGGATGCACCCTGGTTGGGAAACACTGATTTAATGTTTTAATGTGTGAAACTATCTGCTGCGCTCTGTATCTAATCCTGTCATGTGCGATACTGTCTGCTGAGCCTGTGTATCTAATTCTGTCTTGTGTGATACTGTGAGCTGAGCCTGTATATCCAAATCTGTCATGTGGGATACTATCTGCTGAGCCTGTGCATCTAAATCTGTCATGTGTGATACTGTCTGCTGAGCCTGTGTATCTAATCCTGTTATGTGGGATACTGTCTGCTGAGCCTGTGCATCTAAATCTGTCATGTGTGATACTGTCTGATTAGCCTGTTTATCTGACGTTGCGCAGGGGGACGTCACTCGTCATCAGAGAGAGCCAGCGTTGCTGTCGCGCACCACCACTACCGCCGCCGCTGGCATAAATAGGGTTTTGGTAGGTATTCTCTAAATGTAATTTTTTTTGTGCGATATAGGAAAATTCCCCCCGCATATATATTGTATTCCTCCAATCCCCTATGCCATTTCTTAAACCCCCCTCCCATCCCCCATGCCATTTCTTAAACCCCCCTCCCATTTCTTAAACCCCTGATCCCTCAGCCCCTGTGCAATCTGGCCCCTCCCCTTTTGTAGCTCCACCCCCACATAGCCACACCCATGACCGGTATTTTTCTGAGGGAAAGGTGGCAACCCTACCCCCAGTGTTTCAGTTCCTGTGGCCCCCAGTGTTTTGGTTGTTGATCCCCTGGTGTTTCAGTTCCTGTGGCCCCCAGTGTTTCAGTTCCTGTGGCCCCCAGTGTTTCAGTTCCTGTGGCCCCCAGTTAGGGTTGCCACCCTGCCGGTATTTTACCGGCACAGCCGGTATTTTCATCTACATTCCGGGCTGTGCCGGTAAGTTTGGATGAAAAATACCGGCCATGCAATGGCCGGTATTTTTCATTCACTGACAGGGGCGGACGGAGCAGCATTCCCAGAAGAGCACTGCTTTCATGACCGGCCGTACAATGCCCAGGTCTGACACCACCAGCCTGTGACAGGGAGAGCTCCGTGCGATGACAGGAAGAGACTGTACAGTGCTGGGGAGGGGGCGTGACATCCTGTCTCCTCTCTCCCCCTCCCCCGCCTTCCCTCTGCCCCGTGCAGTCTTACAACCCTCCATAGGCAGAGCAGGGAGGGGAGAGGCCGTGTATCCTGTCTCCATCTGCTGCGCAGGGCGGGTGAGTGTCTGTGTATATATGTGTGTGTGTATATATGTGTGTGTGTGTATATATGTGTCTGTATATATGTGTCTGTGTATATATGTGTGTGTGTGTGTATATATGTGTCTGTGTATATATGTGTGTGTGTGTGTATATATGTGTCTGTGTATATATGTGTGTGTGTATATATGTGTGTGTGTATATATGTGTGTGTATATATGTGTCTGTGTGTATATATGTGTCTGTGTGTATATATGTGTCTGTGTGTATATGTGTCTGTGTATATATGTGTCTGTATACATGTGTCTGTGTCTCTATGTGTCTGTGTATATATGTGTGTGTGTAGGGGGGGGGGGGGTAAACTAACTAATCTGGGGGACAACTATGCTGCCTAATCTGGGGGACAACTATGCTGCCTAATCTGGGGGACAACTATGCTGCCTAATTTGGGGGACAACTATGCTGCCTAATCTGGGGGACAACTATGCTGCCTAATCTGGGGGACAACTATGCTGCCTAATTTGGGGGACAACTATGCTGCCTAATCTGGGGGACAACTATGCTGCCTAATCTGGGGGACAATTATGCTGCCTAATCTGGGGGACAACTATGCTCCTAATCTGGGGGACAACTATGCTGCCTAATCTGGGGGACAACTGGGGGACAACTATGCTCCTAATCTGGGGGACAACTGGGGTACAACTATGCTCCTAATCTGGGGGACAACTATGCTCCTAATCTGGGGGACAACTATGCTCCTAATCTGGGGGACAACTATGCTCCTAATCTGGGGGACAACTGGGGTACAACTATGCTCCTAATCTGGGGGACAACTATGCTCCTAATCTGGGGGACAACTATGCTCCTAATCTGGGGGACAACTATGCTCCTAATCTGGGGACAACTATGCTCCTAATCTGGGGGACAACTATGCTCCTAATCTGGGGGACAACTATGCTCCTAATCTGGGGGACAAGTATGCTCCTAATCTGGGGGACAACTATGCTCCTAATCTGGGGGACAAGTATGCTCCTAATCTGGGGGACAACTATGCTCCTAATCTGGGGGACAACTATGCTGCCTTATCTGGGGAAAAACTACCCGGCCCTCCACAATATTTTTAGTTTCTCATGTGGCCCCATGGGATAAATAATTGCCCCCCCCATTCCTCCTCCACCCCGGACATTCCTTAACCTGGAGCCGCCCGGGGAAAGGAGAAAGTGAAGACAAGAGACTGGTGAGACCTCTCTGCAAAATTGTGTATTTAATGCAGTGTTTCCCAACCAGGGTGCCTCCAGCTGTTGCAAAACTATTACTCCCAGCATGCCCAGACAGCCTTTGGCTGTCCGGGCATGCTGGGAGTTGTAGTTTTGCAATAGCTGGATGCACCCTGGTTGGGAAACACTGATTTAATGTTTTAATGTGTGAAACTATCTGCTGCGCTCTGTATCTAATCCTGTCATGTGCGATACTGTCTGCTGAGCCTGTGTATCTAATTCTGTCTTGTGTGATACTGTGAGCTGAGCCTGTATATCCAAATCTGTCATGTGGGATACTATCTGCTGAGCCTGTGCATCTAAATCTGTCATGTGTGATACTGTCTGCTGAGCCTGTGTATCTAATCCTGTCATGTGTGATACTGTCTGCTGAGCCTGTGCATCTAAATCTGTCATGTGTGATACTGTCTGCTGAGCCTGTGTATCTAATCCTGTTATGTGGGATACTGTCTGCTGAGCCTGTGCATC
The DNA here is from genome assembly GCF_029499605.1 of Hyla sarda. NCBI lineage: Eukaryota > Metazoa > Chordata > Amphibia > Anura > Hylidae > Hyla > Hyla sarda. The sequence continues at coordinate 124,866 of NW_026610142.1, read as the reverse complement.
TAAATCTGTCATGTGTGATACTGTCTGATTAGCCTGTTTATCTGACGTTGCGCAGGGGGACGTCACTCGTCATCAGAGAGAGCCAGCGTTGCTGTCGCGCACCACCACTACCGCCGCCGCTGGCATAAATAGGGTTTTGGTAGGTATTCTCTAAATGTAATTTTTTTTGTGCGATATAGGAAAATTCCCCCCGCATATATATTGTATTCCTCCAATCCCCTATGCCATTTCTTAAACCCCCCTCCCATCCCCCATGCCATTTCTTAAACCCCTGATCCCTCAGCCCCTGTGCAATCTGGCCCCTCCCCTTTTGTAGCTCCACCCCCACATAGCCACACCCATGACCGGTATTTTTCTGAGGGAAAGGTGGCAACCCTACCCCCAGTGTTTCAGTTCCTGTGGCCCCCAGTGTTTTGGTTGTTGATCCCCTGGTGTTTCAGTTCCTGTGTCCCCCAGTGTTTTAGCACCTGTGGCCCCCAGTGTTTCAGTTCCTGTGGCCCCCAGTGTTTTAGTACCTGTGGCCCCCAGTGTTTTAGTACCTGTGGCCCCCAGTGTTTTGGTTTTTGATCCCCTGGTGTTTCAGTTCCTGTGGCCCCCAGTGTTTCAGTTCCTGTGGCCCCCAGTTAGGGTTGCCACCCTGCCGGTATTTTACCGGCACAGCCGGTATTTTCATCTACATTCCGGGCTGTGCCGGTAAGTTTGGATGAAAAATACCGGCCATGCAATGGCCGGTATTTTTCATTCACTGACAGGGGCGGACGGAGCAGCATCCCCAGAAGAGCACTGCTTTCATGACCGGCCGTACAATGCCCAGGTCTGACACCACCAGCCTGTGACAGGGAGAGCTCCGTGCGATGACAGGAAGAGACTGTACAGTGCTGGGGAGGGGGCGTGACCTCCTGTCTCCTCTCTCCCCCTCCCCCGCCTTCTCTCTGCCCCGTGCAGTCTTACAACCCTCCATAGGCAGAGCAGGGAGGGGAGAGGCCGTGTATCCTGTCTCCATCTGCTGCGCAGGGCGGGTGAGTGTCTGTGTATATATGTGTGTGTGTATATATGTGTGTGTGTGTATATATGTGTCTGTATATATGTGTCTGTGTATATATGTGTGTGTGTGTGTATATATGTGTCTGTGTATATATGTGTGTGTGTGTGTATATATGTGTCTGTGTATATATGTGTGTGTGTGTATATATGTGTGTGTGTATATATGTGTGTGTATATATGTGTGTGTGTATATATGTGTCTGTGTGTATATATGTGTCTGTGTGTATATGTGTCTGTGTATATATGTGTCTGTATACATGTGTCTGTGTCTCTATGTGTCTGTGTATATATGTGTGTGTGTAGGGGGGGGGGGTAAACTAACTAATCTGGGGGACAACTATGCTGCCTAATCTGGGGGACAACTATGCTGCCTAATCTGGGGGACAACTATGCTGCCTAATCTGGGGGACAACTATGCTGCCTAATTTGGGGGACAACTATGCTGCCTAATCTGGGGGACAACTATGCTGCCTAATCTGGGGGACAACTATGCTGCCTAATTTGGGGGACAACTATGCTGCCTAATCTGGGGGACAATTATGCTGCCTAATCTGGGGGACAACTATGCTCCTAATCTGGGGGACAACTATGCTGCCTAATCTGGGGGACAACTGGGGGACAACTATGCTCCTAATCTGGGGGACAACTGGGGTACAACTATGCTCCTAATCTGGGGGAAAACTGGGGTACAACTATGCTCCTAATCTGGGGGACAACTGGGGTACAACTATGCTCCTAATCTGGGGGACAACTGGGGTACAACTATGCTCCTAATCTGGGGGACAACTATGCTCCTAATCTGGGGGACAACTATGCTCCTAATCTGGGGGACAAGTATGCTCCTAATCTGGGGGACAACTGGGGTACAACTATGCTCCTAATCTGGGGGACAACTATGCTCCTAATCTGGGGGACAACTATGCTCCTAATCTGGGGGACAACTATGCTCCTAATCTGGGGGACAACTGGGGTACAACTATGCTCCTAATCTGGGGGACAACTATGCTCCTAATCTGGGGGACAACTATGCTCCTAATCTGGGGGACAACTATGCTCCTAATCTGGGGGACAACTATGCTCCTAATCTGGGGGACAACTATGCTCCTAATCTGGGGGACAAGTATGCTCCTAATCTGGGGGACAACTATGCTGCCTAATCTGGGGAAAAACTACCCGGCCCTCCACAATATTTTTAGTTTCTCATGTGGCCCCATGGGATAAATAATTGCCCCCCCCATTCCTCCTCCACCCCGGACATTCCTTAACCTGGAGCCGCCCGGGGAAAGGAGAAAGTGAAGACAAGAGACTGGTGAGACCTCTCTGCAAAATTGTGTATTTAATGCAGTGTTTCCCAACCAGGGTGCCTCCAGCTGTTGCAAAACTATTACTCCCAGCATGCCCAGACAGCCTTTGGCTGTCCGGGCATGCTGGGAGTTGTAGTTTTGCAATAGCTGGATGCACCCTGGTTGGGAAACACTGATTTAATGTTTTAATGTGTGAAACTATCTGCTGCGCTCTGTATCTAATCCTGTCATGTGCGATACTGTCTGCTGAGCCTGTGTATCTAATTCTGTCTTGTGTGATACTGTGAGCTGAGCCTGTATATCCAAATCTGTCATGTGGGATACTATCTGCTGAGCCTGTGCATCTAAATCTGTCATGTGTGATACTGTCTGCTGAGCCTGTGTATCTAATCCTGTTATGTGGGATACTGTCTGCTGAGCCTGTGCATCTAAATCTGTCATGTGTGATACTGTCTGATTAGCCTGTTTATCTGACGTTGCGCAGGGGGACGTCACTCGTCATCAGAGAGAGCCAGCGTTGCTGTCGCGCACCACCACTACCGCCGCCGCTGGCATAAATAGGGTTTTGGTAGGTATTCTCTAAATGTAATTTTTTTTGTGCGATATAGGAAAATTCCCCCCGCATATATATTGTATTCCTCCAATCCCCTATGCCATTTCTTAAACCCCCCTCCCATCCCCCATGCCATTTCTTAAACCCCCCTCCCATTTCTTAAACCCCTGATCCCTCAGCCCCTGTGCAATCTGGCCCCTCCCCTTTTGTAGCTCCACCCCCACATAGCCACACCCATGACCGGTATTTTTCTGAGGGAAAGGTGGCAACCCTACCCCCAGTGTTTCAGTTCCTGTTTCCCCCAGTGTTTTGGTTGTTGAGCCCCTGGTGTTTCAGTTCCTGTGTCCCCCAGTGTTTTAGCACCTGTGGCCCCCAGTGTTTCAGTTCCTGTGGCCCCCAGTGTTTTAGTACCTGTGGCCCCCAGTGTTTTAGTACCTGTGGCCCCCAGTGTTTTGGTTTTTGATCCCCTGGTGTTTCAGTTCCTGTGGCCCCCAGTGTTTTAGTACCTGTGGCCCCCAGTGTTTCAGTTCCTGTGGCCCCCAGTGTTTTGGTTTTTGATCCCCAAGGTGTTTCAGTTCCTGTGGCCCCAAGTGTTTTGGTTTTTGAGCCCCTGGTGTTTCAGTTCCTGTGGCCCCCAGTGTTTGGTTTTTGAGCCCCTGGTGTTTCAGTTCCTGTGGCCCCCAGTGTTTTAGCACCTGTGGCCCCCAGTGTTTCAGTTCCTGTGGCCCCCAGTGTTTTAGTACCTGTGGCCCCCAGTGTTTTAGTACCTGTGGCCCCCAGTGTTTTAGTACCTGTGACCCCCAGTGTTTCAGTTCCTGTGTCCCCCAGTGTTTTAGCACCTGTGGCCCCCAGTGTTTCAGTTCCTGTGGCCCCCAGTGTTTTAGTACCTGTGGCCCCCAGTGTTTTGGTTGTTGAGCCCCTGGTGTTTCAGTTCCTGTGTCCCCCAGTGTTTTAGCACCTGTGGCCCCCAGTGTTTCAGTTCCTGTGGCCCCCAGTGTTTTAGTACCTGTGGCCCCCAGTGTTTTAGTACCTGTGGCCCCCAGTGTTTTGGTTTTTGATCCCCTGGTGTTTCAGTTCCTGTGGCCCCCAGTGTTTTAGTACCTGTGGCCCCCAGTGTTTCAGTTCCTGTGGCCCCCAGTGTTTTGGTTTTTGATCCCCAAGGTGTTTCAGTTCCTGTGGCCCCAAGTGTTTTGGTTTTTGAGCCCCTGGTGTTTCAGTTCCTGTGGCCCCCAGTGTTTGGTTTTTGAGCCCCTGGTGTTTCAGTTCCTGTGGCCCCCAGTGTTTGGTTTTTGAGCCCCTGGTGTTTCAGTTCCTGTGGCCCCCAGTGTTTCAGTTCCTGTGGCCCCCAGTGTTTGGTTTTTGAGCCCCTGGTGTTTCAGTTCCTGTGGCCCCCAGTGTTTGGTTCTTGAGCCCCTGGTGTTTCAGTTCCTGTGGCCCCCAGTGTTTGGTTGTTGAGCCCCTGGTGTTTCAGTTCCTGTGTCCCCCAGTGTTTTGGTTGTTGAGCCCCTGGTGTTTCAGTTCCTGTGGCCCCCAGTGTTTCAGTTCCTGTGGCCCCCAGTGTTTCAGTTCCTGTGTCCCCCAGTGTTTGGTTCTTGAGCCCCTGGTGTTTTAGTACCTGTGGCCCCCAGTGTTTTGGTTTTTGAGCCCCTGGTGTTTCAGTTCCTGTGGCCCCCAGTGTTTTGGTTTTTGAGCCCCTGGTGTTTCAGTTCCTGTGGCCCCCAGTGTTTTGGTTTTTGAGCCCCTGGTGTTTCAGTTCCTGTGTCCCCCAGTGTTTTGGTTGTTGAGCCCCTGGTGTTTCAGTTCCTGTGGCCCCCAGTGTTTGGTTCTTGAGCCCCTGGTGTTTTAGTACCTGTGGCCCCCAGTGTTTCAGTTCCTGTGTCCCCCAGTGTTTTGGTTGTTGAGCCCCTGGTGTTTCAGTTCCTGTGGCCCCCAGTGTTTGGTTTTTGAGCCCCTGGTGTTTCAGTTCCTGCTGCCCCCAGTGTTTGGTTTTTGAGCCCCTGGTGTTTTAGTTCCTGTGGCCCCCAGTGTTTCAGTTCCTGTGTCCCCCAGTGTTTCAGTTCCTGTGGCCCCCAGTGTTTTAGTACCTGTGGCCCCCAGTGTTTCAGTTCCTGTGGCCCCCAGTGTTTTGGTTTTTGAGCCCCTAGTGTTTCAGTTCCTGTGGCCCCCAGTGTTTGGTTCTTGAGCCCCCAGTGTTTCAGTTCCTGTGGCCCCCAGTGTTTCAGTTCCTGTGGCCCCCAGTGTTTGGTTCTTGAGCCCCTAGTGATTCAGTTCCTGTGGCCCCCAGTGTTTGGTTTTTGAGCCCCTGGTGTTTCAGTTCCTGTGGCCCCCAGTGTTTTGGTTTTTGAGCCCCTAGTGTTTCAGTTCCTGTGGCCCCCCAGTGTTTGGTTCTTGAGCCCCCAGTGTTTCAGTTGCTGTGGCCCCCAGTGTTTCAGTTGCTGTGGCCCCCAGTGTTTCAGTTCCTGTGGCCACCAGTGTTTGGTTCTTGAGCCCCTAGTGTTTCAGTTCCTGTGGCCCCCAGTGTTTGGTTCTTGAGCCCCTAGTGATTCAGTTCCTGTGGCCCCCAGTGTTTGGTTTTTGAGCCCCTGGTGTTTCAGTTCCTGTGGCCCCCAGTGTTTGGTTTTTGAGCCCCTGGTGTTTCAGTTCCTGTGGCCCCCAGTGTTTTGGTTTTTGAGCCCCTGGTGTTTCAGTTCCTGTGGCCCCCAGTGTTTTGGTTTTTGAGCCCCTGGTGTTTCAGTTCCTGTGGCCCCCAAGTGTTTGGTTCTTGAGCCCCCAGTGTTTCAGTTTCTGTGGCCCCCAGTGTTTCAGTTCCTGTGGCCCCCAGTGTTTTGGTTGTTGAGCCCCTGGTGTTTCAGTTCCTGTGTCCCCCAGTGTTTTAGTACCTGTGGCCCCCAGTGTTTCAGTTCCTGTGGCCCCCAGTGTTTTAGTACCTGTGGCCCCCAGTGTTTTAGTACCTGTGGCCCCCAGTGTTTCAGTTCCTGTGGCCCCCAGTGTTTTGGTTTTTGATCCCCTGGTGTTTCAGTTCCTGTGGCCCCAAGTGTTTTGGTTTTTGAGCCCCTGGTGTTTCAGTTCCTGTGGCCCCCAGTGTTTGGTTTTTGAGCCCCTGGTGTTTCAGTTCCTGTGGCCCCCAGTGTTTGGTTTTTGAGCCCCTGGTGTTTCAGTTCCTGTGGCCCCTAGTGTTTGGTTTTTGAGCCCCTGGTGTTTCAGTTCCTGTGGCCCCCAGTGTTTTGGTTTTTGAGCCCCTGGTGTTTCAGTTCCTGTGGCCCCTAGTGTTTGGTTCTTGAGCCCCTGGTGTTTCAGTTCCTGTGTCCCCCAGTGTTTTGGTTGTTGAGCCCCTGGTGTTTCAGTTCCTGTGGCCCCCAGTGTTTCAGTTCCTGTGTCCCCCAGTGTTTTGGTTCTTGAGCCCCTGGTGTTTCAGTTCCTGTGGTCCCCAGTGTTTTGGTTGTTGAGCCCCTGGTGTTTCAGTTCCTGTGGCCCCCAGTGTTTCAGTTCCTGTGTCCCCCAGTGTTTGGTTCTTGAGCCCCTGGTGTTTTAGTACCTGTGACCCCCAGTGTTTCAGTTCCTGTGGCCCCCAGTGTTTTGGTTGTTGAGCCCCTGGTGTTTCAGTTCCTGTGGCCCCCAGTGTTTTGGTTGTTGAGCCCCTGGTGTTTCAGTTCCTGTGGCCCCCAGTGTTTCAGTTCCTGTGTCCCCCAGTGTTTGGTTCTTGAGCCCCTGGTGTTTTAGTACCTGTGACCCCCAGTGTTTTAGTACCTGTGACCCCCAGTGTTTCAGTTCCTGTGGCCCCCAGTGTTTCAGTTCCTGTGGCCCCCAGTGTTTCAGTTCCTGTGGCCCCCAGTGTTTTAGTACCTGTGACCCCCAGTGTTTCAGTTCCTGTGGCCCCCAGTGTTTCAGTTCCTGTGGCCCCCAGTGTTTCAGTTCCTGTGGCCCCCAGTGTTTTGGTTGTTGAGCCCCTGGTGTTTCAGTTCCTGTGGCCCCCAGTGTTTCAGTTCCTGTGTCCCCCAGTGTTTGGTTCTTGAGCCCCTGGTGTTTTAGTACCTGTGACCCCCAGTGTTTCAGTTCCTGTGGCCCCCAGTGTTTCAGTTCCTGTGGCCCCCAGTGTTTCAGTTCCTGTGGCCCCCAGTGTTTTAGTACCTGTGACCCCCAGTGTTTCAGTTCCTGTGGCCCCCAGTGTTTCAGTTCCTGTGGCCCCCAGTGTTTCAGTTCCTGTGGCCCCCAGTGTTTTGGTTGTTGAGCCCCTGGTGTTTCAGTTCCTGTGGTCCCCAGTGTTTTGGTTGTTGAGCCCCTGGTGTTTCAGTTCCTGTGGCCCCCAGTGTTTCAGTTCCTGTGTCCCCCAGTGTTTGGTTCTTGAGCCCCTGGTGTTTTAGTACCTGTGACCCCCAGTGTTTCAGTTCCTGTGGCCCCCAGTGTTTCAGTTCCTGTGGCCCCCAGTGTTTTGGTTGTTGAGCCCCTGGTGTTTCAGTTCCTGTGGCCCCCAGTGTTTTGGTTGTTGAGCCCCTGGTGTTTCAGTTCCTGTGGCCCCCAGTGTTTCAGTTCCTGTGTCCCCCAGTGTTTGGTTCTTGAGTCCCTGGTGTTTTAGTACCTGTGACCCACAGTGTTTTGGTTGTTGAGCCCCTGCTGTTTCAGTTCCTGTGTCCCCCAGTGTTTGGTTGTTGAGCCCCTGGTGTTTGGTTCTTGAGCCCCCAGTGTTTTAGTACCTGTGGCCCCCAGTGTTTGGTTTTTGAGCCCCCAGTGTTTCAGTTCCTGTGGCCCCCAGTGTTTGGTTGTTGAGCCCCCAGTGTTTTGGTTCTTGAGCCCCTGCTGTTTCAGTTCCTGTGGCCCCCAGTGTTTGGTTCTTGAGCCCCTGCTGTTTCAGTTCCTGTGGCCCCCAGTGTTTGGTTTTTGAGCCCCTGGTGTTTTAGTACCTGTGACCCCCAGTGTTTCAGTTCCTGTGGCCCCCAGTGTTTCAGTTCCTGTGGCCCCCAGTGTTTTGGTTGTTGAGCCCCTGGTGTTTCAGTTCCTGTGGCCCCCAGTGTTTTGGTTGTTGAGCCCCTGGTGTTTCAGTTCCTGTGGCCCCCAGTGTTTCAGTTCCTGTGTCCCCCAGTGTTTGGTTCTTGAGTCCCTGGTGTTTTAGTACCTGTGACCCACAGTGTTTTGGTTGTTGAGCCCCTGCTGTTTCAGTTCCTGTGTCCCCCAGTGTTTGGTTGTTGAGCCCCTGGTGTTTGGTTCTTGAGCCCCCAGTGTTTTAGTACCTGTGGCCCCCAGTGTTTGGTTTTTGAGCCCCCAGTGTTTCAGTTCCTGTGGCCCCCAGTGTTTGGTTGTTGAGCCCCCAGTGTTTTGGTTCTTGAGCCCCTGCTGTTTCAGTTCCTGTGGCCCCCAGTGTTTGGTTCTTGAGCCCCTGCTGTTTCAGTTCCTGTGGCCCCCAGTGTTTGGTTTTTGAGCCCCTGGTGTTTTAGTACCTGTGGCCCCCAGTGTTTGGTTGTTGAGCCCCTGGTGTTTGGTTCTTGAGCCCCTGGTGTTTGGTTCTTGAGCCCCCAGTGTTTTAGTACCTGTGGCCCCCAGTGTTTGGTTTTTGAGCCCCCAGTGTTTCAGTTCCTGTGTCCCACAGTGTTTGGTTTTTGAGCCCCCAGTGTTTCAGTTCCTGTGTCCCCCAGTGTTTTAGTACCTGTGGCCCCCAGTGTTTGGTTTTTGAGCCCCCAGTGTTTCAGTTCCTGTGTCCCCCAGTGTTTGGTTTTTGAGCCCCCAGTGTTTCAGTTCCTGTGTCCCCCAGTGTTTGGTTTTTGAGCCCCCAGTGTTTCAGTTCCTGTGTCCCCCAGTGTTTGGTTCTTGAGCCCCCAGTGTTTCAGTTCCTGTGGCCCCCAGTGTTTTGGTTCTTGAGCCCCTGCTGTTTAAGTTTCTGTGGCCCCCAGTGTTTTGGTTCTTGAGCCCCTGCTGTTTCAGTTCCTGTGGCCCCCAGTGTTTCAGTTCCTGTGGCCCCCAGTGTTTGGTTGTTGAGCCCCTGCTGTTTCAGTTCCTGTGGCCCCCAGTGTTTCAGTTCCTGTGTCCCCCAGTGTTTTGGTTGTTGAGCCCCTGGTGTTTCAGTTCCTGTGGTCCCCAGTGTTTTGGTTGTTGAGCCCCTGGTGTTTCAGTTCCTGTGGCCCCCAGTGTTTCAGTTCCTGTGTCCCCCAGTGTTTGGTTCTTGAGCCCCTGGTGTTTTAGTACCTGTGACCCCCAGTGTTTCAGTTCCTGTGGCCCCCAGTGTTTCAGTTCCTGTGGCCCCCAGTGTTTTGGTTGTTGAGCCCCTGGTGTTTCAGTTCCTGTGGCCCCCAGTGTTTTGGTTGTTGAGCCCCTGGTGTTTCAGTTCCTGTGGCCCCCAGTGTTTCAGTTCCTGTGTCCCCCAGTGTTTGGTTCTTGAGCCCCTGGTGTTTTAGTACCTGTGACCCCCAGTGTTTTAGTACCTGTGACCCCCAGTGTTTCAGTTCCTGTGGCCCCCAGTGTTTCAGTTCCTGTGACCCCCAGTGTTTCAGTTCCTGTGGCCCACAGTGTTTCAGTTCCTGTGGCCCCCAGTGTTTCAGTTCCTGTGGCCCCCAGTGTTTTGGTTGTTGAGCCCCTGGTGTTTCAGTTCCTGTGGTCCCCAGTGTTTTGGTTGTTGAGCCCCTGGTGTTTCAGTTCCTGTGGCCCCCAGTGTTTCAGTTCCTGTGTCCCCCAGTGTTTGGTTCTTGAGCCCCTGGTGTTTTAGTACCTGTGACCCCCAGTGTTTCAGTTCCTGTGGCCCCCAGTGTTTGGTTCTTGTGCAACCAGTGGTTTAGTACCTGTGACCCCCAGTGTTTCAGTTCCTGTGGCCCCCAGTGTTTCAGTTCCTGTGGCCCCCAGTGTTTCAGTTCCTGTGGCCCCCAGTGTTTGGTTCTTGAGCCCCTGCTGTTTCAGTTCCTGTGTCCCCCAGTGTTTTGGTTGTTGAGCCCCTGCTGTTTCAGTTCCTGTGTCCCCCAGTGTTTTGGTTGTTGAGCCCCTGCTGTTTCAGTTCCTGTGGCCCCCAGTGTTTCAGTTCCTGTGGCCCCCAGTGTTTGGTTGTTGAGCCCCCAGTGTTTTGGTTCTTGAGCCCCTGCTGTTTCAGTTCCTGTGGCCCCCAGTGTTTGGTTCTTGAGCCCCTGCTGTTTCAGTTCCTGTGTCCCCCAGTGTTTGGTTGTTGAGCCCCTGGTGTTTGGTTCTTGAGCCCCCAGTGTTTTAGTACCTGTGGCCCCCAGTGTTTGGTTTTTGAGTCCCCAGTGTTTCAGTTCCTGTGGCCCCCAGTGTTTCAGTTCCTGTGGCCCCCAGTGTTTGGTTTTTGAGCCCCCAGTGTTTCAATTCCTGTGGCCCCCAGTGTTTTGGTTCTTGAGCCCCTGCTGTTTCAGTTCCTGTGGCCCCCAGTGTTTCAGTTCCTGTGGCCCCCAGTGTTTCAGTTCCTGTGGCCCCCAGTGTTTGGTTTTTGAGCCCCCAGTGTTTCAGTTCCTGTGGCCCCCAGTGTTTCAGTTCCTGTGGCCCCCAGTGTTTGGTTGTTGAGCCCCCGGTGTTTGGTTCTTGAGCCCCTGGTGTTTGGTTCTTGAGCCCCTGGTGTTTGGTTCTTGAGCCCCTGGTGTTTGGTTCTTGAGCCCCTGGTGTTTGGTTCTTGAGCCCCTAGTGATTCAGTTCCTGTGGCCCCCAGTGTTTGGTTCTTGAGCCCCTGGTGTTTGGTTCTTGAGCCCCTGGTGTTTGGTTCTTGAGCCCCTGGTGTTTGGTTCTTGAGCCCCTGGTGTTTGGTTCTTGAGCCCCTGCTGTGTCAGTTCCTGTGGCCCCCAGTGTTTGGTTGTTGAGCCCCCAGTGTTTGGTTGTTGAGCCCCCAGTGTTTGGTTGTTGAGCCCCTGGTGTTTTGGTTCTTGAGCCCCCAGTGTTTGGTTGTTGAGCCCCTGGTGTTTTAGTTCTTGAGCCCCTGCTGTTTCAGTTCCTGTGGCCCCCAGTGTTTGGTTCTTGAGCCCCTGGTGTTTGGTTCTTGAGCCCCTGCTGTGTCAGTTCCTGTGGCCCCCAGTGTTTGGTTGTTGAGCCCCCGGTGTTTGGTTCTTGAGCCCCTGGTGTTTGGTTCTTGAGCCCCTGCTGTGTCAGTTCCTGTGGCCCCCAGTGTTTGGTTCTTGAGCCCCTGGTGTTTGGTTCTTGAGCCCCCAGTGTTTGGTTGTTAAGCCCCCAGCGTTTGGTTCTTGAGCCCCTGGTGTTTGGTTCTTGAGCCCCCGGTGTTTGGTTGTTGAGCCCCCAGTGTTTGGTTCTTGAGCCCCTGGTGTTTGGTTCTTGAGCCCCCAGTGTTTGGTTGTTAAGCCCCCAGTGTTTGGTTCTTGAGCCCCTGGTGTTTGGTTCTTGAGCCCCTGGTGTTTGGTTGTTGAGCCCCCAGTGTTTGGTTCTTGAGCCCCCAGTGTTTCAGTTCCTGTGGCCCCGGTGTTTGGTTGTTGAGCCCCCGGTGTTTGGTTCTTGAGCCCCTGGTGTTTGGTTCTTGAGCCTCTGGTGTTTGGTTCTTGAGCCCCTGGTGTTTGGTTGTTGAGCCCCCGGTGTTTGGTTCTTGAGCCCCCGGTGTTTCAGTTCCTGTGGCCCCGGTGTTTGGTTCTTGAGCCCCTGGTGTTTGGTTCTTGAGCCCCTGGTGTTTGGTTGTTGAGCCCCCAGTGTTTGGTTCTTGAGCCCCCAGTGTTTGGTTCTTGAGCCCCCAGTGTTTCAGTTCCTGTGGCCCCGGTGTTTGGTTGTTGAGCCCCCGGTGTTTGGTTCTTGAGCCCCTGGTGTTTGGTTCTTGAGCCCCTGGTGTTTGGTTCTTGAGCCCCTGGTGTTTGGTTCTTGAGCCCCCGGTGTTTGGTTGTTGAGCCCCCAGTGTTTGGTTCTTGAGCCCCCAGTGTTTCAGTTCCTGTGGCCCCCAGTGTTTGGTTCTTGAGCCCCTGGTGTTTGGTTCTTGAGCCCCTGGTGTTTGGTTCTTGAGCCCCTGGTGTTTGGTTCTTGAGCCCCTGGTGTTTCAGTTTTTTATACAACACATTTTACCTCAGATCAGAGCTGGATTATTCTTTCCCTTCTAACACTACAACTCCCAGCATACCCAGACAACTAAAGGCTCTCAGGACATGCTGGGAGTTGTAGTTCTAACACTCACATATAATACTAGTGGGCGCTTACACACCGGAGCCGTTGCCGCCATTTTCTTGGAGGTTAGGAGTTGGCGCGCTCCCCGAAGGTACAAAATGGCGCCTGAAGTGAATCGGCGCATAAACGAGTGAGCTCGGTGACGTCATCACGCTGCTCCGGTTTACGCGGGTGTGGTGAGGGGCGTGAACCATTGAGTTGTCACCTGACTGACTCCAATCCCAGGAGGCCGTGCGCGTAGTATGGTCACGAGGTGTCAGCGCCGGATATAAATAATCCAGACAAACCGTCTCCTGTGGAGAGAAGATAAGGACACAGCGCCACCTGCCGGTGAGGTAAAGATGTCCTCGACCTGAAGAAAACTTAGAGCGCATGCGTAGCTTTCCTCCGCTACGCAGTTAGTGTAGGGAGGCTAGCGAAAGAACACAGTGTGCGCATGCGTACGTAGTTAGAGTAGGCAGCGTCGTGTAGACGGAAGGGAGTAAGAGAAACCAGCGTAGGTTTAGCGTAGTTACGTTGTAACGTAGTTAGCGTAGATTAGCTTTTATAGTGGAAGGAGGTACATTATAGACACTACAACTCCCAGCATGTCCAGACAGCTCAAGGCAGGATGGGAGTTGTAGTTTTACATTAGTATAGTGTAGTATTAGTGTAGTATTAGTGTAGTGTAATATTAGTGTAGTGTTAGTATAGTGTAGTGTTAGTGTAGTATTAGTGTAGTGTAGTATTAGTGTAGTGTTAGTGTAGTGTTAGTGTAGTGTAATATTAGTGTAGTATTAGTGTAGTGTAATATTAGTGTAGTATTAGTATAGTGTAGTGTTAGTGTAGTATTAGTGTAGTGTAATATTAGTGTAGTATTAGTATAGTGTAGTATTAGTGTAGTATTAGTGTAGTGTAATATTAGTGTAGTATTAGTATAGTGTAGTGTTAGTGTAGTGTAATATTAGTGTAGTGTTAGTGTAGTGTAATATTAGTGTAGTGTAATATTAGTGTAGTATTAGTGTAGTGTTAGTGTAGTGTAGTGTTAGTGCAGTATTAGTATAGTGTAGTGTTAGTGTAGTGTAATATTAGTGTAGTGTAGTATTAGTGTAGTGTTAGTGTAGTGTTAGTGTAGTGTAATATTAGTGTAGTATTAGTGTAGTGTAATATTAGTGTAGTATTAGTATAGTGTAGTGTTAGTGCAGTATTAGTGTAGTGTAGTATTAGTGTAGTGTTAGTGTAGTGTAATATTAGTGTAGTGTAATATTAGTGTAGTGTTAGTGTAGTGTAATATTAGTGTAGTGTAATATTAGTATAGTGTTAGTGTAGTGTAATATTAGTGTAGTATTAGTGTAGTGTAATATTAGTGTAGTGTTAGTGTAGTGTAATATTAGTGTAGTGTAATATTAGTATAGTGTTAGTGTAGTGTAATATTAGTGTAGTGTAATATTAGTGTAGTGTTAGTGTAGTGTAATATTAGTGTAGTATTAGTGTAGTGTAATATTAGTGTAGTGTTAGTGTAGTGTAATATTAGTGTAGTGTTAGTGTAGTGTAATATTAGTGTAGTATTAGTGTAGTGTTAGTGTAGTGTAATATTAGTGTAGTGTAATATTAGTGTAGTATTAGTGTAGTGTAATATTAGTGTAGTGTAATATTAGTGTAGTATTAGTATAGTGTAGTGTTAGTGTAGTGTTAGTGTAGTGTAATATTAGTGTAGTGTAATATTAGTGTAGTATTAGTGTAGTGTAATATTAGTGTAGTGTTAGTGTAGTGTAATATTAGTGTAGTATTAGTGTAGTGTAATATTAGTGTAGTATTAGTGTAGTGTAATATTAGTGTAGTGTTAGTGTAGTGTAATATTAGTGTAGTGTTAGTGTAGTGTAATATTAGTGTAGTATTAGTGTAGTGTTAGTGTAGTGTAATATTAGTGTAGTATTAGTGTAGTGTAATATTAGTGTAGTGTTAGTGTAGTGTAATATTAGTGTAGTATTAGTGTAGTGTTAGTGTAGTGTAATATTAGTGTAGTATTAGTGTAGTGTTAGTGTAGTGTAATATTAGTGTAGTGTAATATTAGTGTAGTATTAGTGTAGTGTAATATTAGTGTAGTATTAGTGTAGTGTTAGTGTAGTGTAATATTAGTATAGTGTAATATTAGTGTAGTGTTAGTGTAGTGTAATATTAGTGTAGTGTTAGTGTAGTGTAATATTAGTGTAGTATTAGTGTAGTGTAATATTAGTATAGTGTAATATTAGTGTAGTGTTAGTGTAGTGTAATATTAGTGTAGTATTAGTGTAGTGTAATATTAGTGTAATATTAGTATAGTGTAATATTAGTGTAGTGTTAGTGTAGTGTAATATTAGTGTAGTATTAGTGTAGTGTTAGTGTAGTGTAATATTAGTGTAGTATTAGTGTAGTGTTAGTGTAGTGTAATATTAGTGTAGTGTAATATTAGTGTAGTATTAGTATAGTGTAATATTAGTATAGTGTTAGTGTAGTGTAATATTAGTATAGTGTAATATTAGTGTAGTGTTAGTGTAGTGTAATATTAGTGTAGTGTTAGTGTAGTGTAATATTAGTGTAGTATTAGTGTAGTGTTAGTGTAGTGTAATATTAGTGTAGTGTAATATTAGTGTAGTATTAGTATAGTGTAATATTAGTATAGTGTTAGTGTAGTGTAATATTAGTATAGTGTAATATTAGTGTAGTGTTAGTGTAGTGTAATATTAGTGTAGTGTTAGTGTAGTGTAATATTAGTGTAGTATTAGTATAGTGTAATATTAGTGTAGTGTTAGTGTAGTGTAATATTAGTGTAGTGTTAGTGTAGTGTAATATTAGTATAGTGTAATATTAGTGTAGTATTAGTGTAGTGTAATATTAGTGTAGTGTTAGTGTAGTGTAATATTAGTGTAGTGTTAGTGTAGTGTAATATTAGTGTAGTATTAGTATAGTGTAGTGTTAGTGTAGTGTAATATTAGTATAGTGTAGTGTTAGTGTAGTGTAATATTAGTGTAGTGTTAGTGTAGTGTAATATTAGTGTAGTATTAGTATAGTGTAGTGTTAGTGTAGTGTAATATTAGTGTAGTGTTAGTGTAGTGTAATATTAGTGTAGTATTAGTATAGTGTAGTGTTAGTGTAGTGTAATATTAGTGTAGTGTTAGTGTAGTGTAATATTAGTGTAGTGTAATATTAGTGTAGTATTAGTGTAGTGTTAGTGTAGTGTAGTGTTAGTGCAGTATTAGTGTAGTGTAGTGTAGTATTAGTATAGTGTAATATTAGTGTAGTATTAGTATAGTGTAGTGTTAGTGTAGTGTAATATTAGTGTAGTGTAATATTAGTGTAGTGTTAGTGTAGTGTAATATTAGTGTAGTATTAGTGTAGTGTAATATTAGTGTAGTATTAGTGTAGTGTAATATTAGTGTAGTGTTAGTGTAGTGTAATATTAGTGTAGTGTTAGTGTAGTGTAATATTAGTGTAGTATTAGTGTAGTGTTAGTGTAGTGTAATATTAGTGTAGTGTAATATTAGTGTAGTATTAGTGTAGTGTAATATTAGTATAGTGTTAGTGTAGTGTAATATTAGTGTAGTGTTAGTGTAGTGTAATATTAGTGTAGTATTAGTGTAGTGTTAGTGTAGTGTAATATTAGTGTAGTATTAGTGTAGTGTAATATTAGTGTAGTGTTAGTGTAGTGTAATATTAGTGTAGTATTAGTGTAGTGTTAGTGTAGTGTAATATTAGTGTAGTATTAGTGTAGTGTTAGTGTAGTGTAATATTAGTGTAGTGTAATATTAGTGTAGTATTAGTATAGTGTAATATTAGTATAGTGTAATATTAGTGTAGTGTTAGTGTAGTGTAATATTAGTGTAGTGTTAGTGTAGTGTAATATTAGTGTAGTATTAGTGTAGTGTAATATTAGTATAGTGTAATATTAGTGTAGTGTTAGTGTAGTGTAATATTAGTGTAGTATTAGTGTAGTGTTAGTGTAGTGTAATATTAGTGTAGTATTAGTGTAGTGTTAGTGTAGTGTAATATTAGTGTAGTGTAATATTAGTGTAGTATTAGTAGTGTAATATTAGTATAGTGTTAGTGTAGTGTAATATTAGTATAGTGTAATATTAGTGTAGTGTTAGTGTAGTGTAATATTAGTGTAGTGTTAGTGTAGTGTAATATTAGTGTAGTATTAGTGTAGTGTTAGTGTAGTGTAATATTAGTGTAGTGTAATATTAGTGTAGTATTAGTATAGTGTAATATTAGTATAGTGTTAGTGTAGTGTAATATTAGTATAGTGTAATATTAGTGTAGTGTTAGTGTAGTGTAATATTAGTGTAGTGTAATATTAGTGTAGTATTAGTATAGTGTAATATTAGTATAGTGTTAGTGTAGTGTAATATTAGTATAGTGTAATATTAGTGTAGTGTTAGTGTAGTGTAATATTAGTGTAGTGTTAGTGTAGTGTAATATTAGTGTAGTATTAGTATAGTGTAATATTAGTGTAGTGTTAGTGTAGTGTAATATTAGTGTAGTGTTAGTGTAGTGTAATATTAGTATAGTGTAATATTAGTGTAGTATTAGTGTAGTGTAATATTAGTGTAGTGTTAGTGTAGTGTAATATTAGTGTAGTGTTAGTGTAGTGTAATATTAGTGTAGTATTAGTATAGTGTAGTGTTAGTGTAGTGTAATATTAGTATAGTGTAGTGTTAGTGTAGTGTAATATTAGTGTAGTGTTAGTGTAGTGTAATATTAGTGTAGTATTAGTATAGTGTAGTGTTAGTGTAGTGTAATATTAGTGTAGTATTAGTGTAGTGTTAGTGTAGTGTAATATTAGTGTAGTGTTAGTGTAGTGTAATATTAGTATAGTGTAGTATTAGTATAGTGTAGTGTAATATTAGTATAGTGTAGTGTTAGTGTAGTGTAATATTAGTGTAGTGTTAGTGTAGTGTAATATTAGTGTAGTATTAGTATAGTGTAGTGTTAATGTAGTATTAGTGTAGTGTTAGTGTAGTGTAATATTAGTGTAGTGTTAGTGTAGTGTAATATTAGTGTAGTGTAATATTAGTGTAGTATTAGTATAGTGTAATATTAGTATAGTGTTAGTGTAGTGTAATATTAGTATAGTGTAATATTAGTGTAGTGTTAGTGTAGTGTAATATTAGTGTAGTGTTAGTGTAGTGTAATATTAGTGTAGTATTAGTATAGTGTAATATTAGTGTAGTGTTAGTGTAGTGTAATATTAGTGTAGTGTTAGTGTAGTGTAATATTAGTATAGTGTAATATTAGTGTAGTATTAGTGTAGTGTAATATTAGTGTAGTGTTAGTGTAGTGTAATATTAGTGTAGTGTTAGTGTAGTGTAATATTAGTGTAGTATTAGTATAGTGTAGTGTTAGTGTAGTGTAATATTAGTATAGTGTAGTGTTAGTGTAGTGTAATATTAGTGTAGTGTTAGTGTAGTGTAATATTAGTGTAGTATTAGTATAGTGTAGTGTTAGTGTAGTGTAATATTAGTGTAGTATTAGTGTAGTGTTAGTGTAGTGTAATATTAGTGTAGTGTTAGTGTAGTGTAATATTAGTATAGTGTAGTATTAGTATAGTGTAGTGTAATATTAGTATAGTGTAGTGTTAGTGTAGTGTAATATTAGTGTAGTGTTAGTGTAGTGTAATATTAGTGTAGTATTAGTATAGTGTAGTGTTAATGTAGTATTAGTGTAGTGTTAGTGTAGTGTAATATTAGTATAGTGTAATATTAGTGTAGTATTAGTGTAGTGTAATATTAGTGTAGTGTTAGTGTAGTGTAATATTAGTGTAGTGTTAGTGTAGTGTAATATTAGTGTAGTATTAGTATAGTGTAGTGTTAGTGTAGTGTTAGTGTAGTGTAATATTAGTGTAGTGTTAGTGTAGTGTAATATTAGTGTAGTATTAGTATAGTGTAGTGTTAGTGTAGTGTAATATTAGTGTAGTGTTAGTGTAGTGTAATATTAGTGTAGTATTAGTGTAGTGTAATATTAGTGTAGTGTTAGTGTAGTGTAATATTAGTGTAGTGTTAGTGTAGTGTAATATTAGTGTAGTGTTAGTGTAGTGTAATATTAGTGTAGTATTAGTATAGTGTAATATTAGTGTAGTATTAGTGTAGTGTAATATTAGTGTAGTGTTAGTGTAGTGTAATATTAGTGTAGTATTAGTATAGTGTAGTGTTAGTGTAGTGTAATATTAGTGTAGTGTAATATTAGTGTAGTATTAGTGTAGTGTAATATTAGTGTAGTGTTAGTGTAGTGTAATATTAGTGTAGTGTTAGTGTAGTGTAATATTAGTGTAGTGTAGTGTTAGTGTAGTGTAATATTAGTGTAGTGTAATATTAGTGTAGTATTAGTATAGTGTAGTGTTAGTGTAGTGTAATAGTGTAGTATTAGTGTAGTGTAATATTAGTGTAGTATTAGTGTAGTGTAATATTAGTGTAGTGTTAGTGTAGTGTAATATTAGTGTAGTATTAGTATAGTGTAGTGTTAGTGTAGTGTTAGTGTAGTGTAATATTAGTGTAGTATTAGTATAGTGTAGTGTTAGTGTAGTGTTAGTGTAGTGTAATATTAGTGTAGTATTAGTGTAGTGTAATATTAGTGTAGTATTAGTATAGTGTAGTGTTAGTGTAGTGTAATATTAGTGTAGTGTTAGTGTAGTGTAATATTAGTGTAGTGTAATATTAGTGTAGTGTAGTGTTAGTGCAGTATTAGTATAGTGTAGTGTTAGTGTAGTGTAATATTAGTGTAGTATTAGTGTAGTGTAATATTAGTGTAGTATTAGTATAGTGTAGTGTTAGTGTAGTGTAATATTAGTGTAGTGTTAGTGTAGTGTAATATTAGTGTAGTATTAGTGTAGTGTAATATTAGTGTAGTATTAGTATAGTGTAGTGTTAGTGTAGTATTAGTGTAGTGTAATATTAGTGTAGTGTTAGTGTAGTGTAATATTAGTGTAGTATTAGTATAGTGTAGTGTTAGTGTAGTGTTAGTGTAGTGTAATATTAGTGTAGTGTAATATTAGTGTAGTATTAGTGTAGTGTAATATTAGTGTAGTGTTAGTGTAGTGTAATATTAGTGTAGTGTTAGTGTAGTGTAATATTAGTGTAGTATTAGTGTAGTGTAATATTAGTGTAGTATTAGTGTAGTGTAATATTAGTGTAGTGTTAGTGTAGTGTAATATTAGTGTAGTATTAGTATAGTGTAGTGTTAGTGTAGTGTAATATTAGTGTAGTATTAGTATAGTGTAGTGTTAGTGTAGTGTTAGTGTAGTGTAATATTAGTGTAGTATTAGTGTAGTGTAATATTAGTGTAGTATTAGTATAGTGTAGTGTTAGTGTAGTGTAATATTAGTGTAGTGTTAGTGTAGTGTAATATTAGTGTAGTGTAATATTAGTGTAGTGTAGTGTTAGTGCAGTATTAGTATAGTGTAGTGTTAGTGTAGTGTAATATTAGTGTAGTGTTAGTGTAGTGTAATATTAGTGTAGTGTTAGTGTAGTGTAATATTAGTGTAGTGTTAGTGTAGTGTAATATTAGTGTAGTATTAGTATAGTGTAGTGTTAGTGTAGTGTAATATTAGTGTAGTGTTAGTGTAGTGTAATATTAGTGTAGTGTTAGTGTAGTGTAATATTAGTGTAGTGTTAGTGTAGTGTAATATTAGTGTAGTATTAGTGTAGTGTAATATTAGTGTAGTATTAGTGTAGTGTTAGTGTAGTGTTAGTGTAGTGTAATATTAGTGTAGTATTAGTATAGTGTAGTGTTAGTGTAGTGTTAGTGTAGTGTAATATTAGTGTAGTATTAGTGTAGTGTAATATTAGTGTAGTATTAGTGTAGTGTAATATTAGTGTAGTATTAGTATAGTGTAGTGTTAGTGTAGTGTAATATTAGTGTAGTGTTAGTGTAGTGTAATATTAGTGTAGTGTAGTGTTAGTGCAGTATTAGTATAGTGTAGTGTTAGTGTAGTGTAATATTAGTGTAGTATTAGTGTAGTGTAATATTAGTGTAGTGTAATATTAGTGTAGTATTAGTATAGTGTAGTGTTAGTGTAGTATTAGTGTAGTGTAATATTAGTGTAGTATTAGTATAGTGTAGTGTTAGTGTAGTGTTAGTGTAGTGTAATATTAGTGTAGTATTAGTGTAGTGTAATATTAGTGTAGTATTAGTATAGTGTAGTGTTAGTGTAGTATTAGTGTAGTGTAATATTAGTGTAGTGTTAGTGTAGTGTAATATTAGTGTAGTATTAGTATAGTGTAGTGTTAGTGTAGTGTTAGTGTAGTGTAATATTAGTGTAGTGTAATATTAGTGTAGTATTAGTGTAGTGTAATATTAGTGTAGTGTTAGTGTAGTGTAATATTAGTGTAGTGTTAGTGTAGTGTAATATTAGTGTAGTATTAGTGTAGTGTAATATTAGTGTAGTATTAGTGTAGTGTAATATTAGTGTAGTGTTAGTGTAGTGTAATATTAGTGTAGTATTAGTATAGTGTAGTGTTAGTGTAGTGTTAGTGTAGTGTAATATTAGTGTAGTATTAGTATAGTGTAGTGTTAGTGTAGTGTTAGTGTAGTGTAATATTAGTGTAGTATTAGTGTAGTGTAATATTAGTGTAGTATTAGTATAGTGTAGTGTTAGTGTAGTGTAATATTAGTGTAGTGTTAGTGTAGTGTAATATTAGTGTAGTGTAATATTAGTGTAGTGTAGTGTTAGTGCAGTATTAGTATAGTGTAGTGTTAGTGTAGTGTAATATTAGTGTAGTATTAGTGTAGTGTAATATTAGTGTAGTATTAGTATAGTGTAGTGTTAGTGTAGTGTAATATTAGTGTAGTGTTAGTGTAGTGTAATATTAGTGTAGTATTAGTGTAGTGTAATATTAGTGTAGTATTAGTATAGTGTAGTGTTAGTGTAGTGTTAGTGTAGTGTAATATTAGTGTAGTATTAGTGTAGTGCAGTATTAGTATAGTGTAGTGTTAGTGTAGTGTAATATTAGTGTAGTATTAGTGTAGTGTAATATTAGTGTAGTGTTAGTGTAGTGTAATATTAGTGTAGTATTAGTGTAGTGTAGTATTAGTGTAGTGTAGTATTAGTGTAGTATTAGTATAGTGTAGTGTTAGTGTAGTGTAATATTAGTGTAGTATTAGTATAGTGTAGTATTAGTGTAGTGTTAGTGTAGTGTAATATTAGTGTAGTGTAATATTAGTGCAGTATTAGTATAGTGTAGTGTTAGTGTAGTGTAATATTAGTGTAGTATTAGTATAGTGTAATATTAGTGCAGTATTAGTATAGTGTAGTGTTAGTGTAGTGTAATATTAGTGTAGTGTTAGTGTAGTGTAATATTAGTATAGTGTAGTGTTAGTGTAGTGTAATATTAGTGTAGTGTTAGTGTAGTGTAATATTAGTGTAGTGTAATATTAGTGTAGTGTTAGTGCAGTATTAGTATAGTGTAGTGTTAGTGTAGTGTAATATTAGTGTAGTGTTAGTGTAGTGTAATATTAGTGTAGTATTAGTATAGTGTAGTGTTAGTGTAGTGTAATATTAGTGTAGTGTTAGTTTAGTGTAATATTAGTGTAGTATTAGTATAGTGTAGTGTTAGTGTAGTGTAATATTAGTGTAGTGTTAGTGTAGTGTAATATTAGTGTAGTATTAGTATAGTGTAGTGTTAGTGTAGTGTAATATTAGTGTAGTGTTAGTGTAGTGTAATATTAGTGTAGTATTAGTATAGTGTAGTGTTAGTGTAGTGTAATATTAGTGTAGTGTAGTGTTAGTGCAGTATTAGTATAGTGTAGTGTTAGTGTAGTGTAATATTAGTGCAGTATAGTATAGTGTAGTGTTAGTGTAGTGTAATATTAGTGTAGTGTTAGTGTAGTGTAATATTAGTGTAGTATTAGTATAGTGTAGTGTTAGTGTAGTGTAATATTAGTGTAGTGTTAGTGTAGTGTAATATTAGTGTAGTGTTAGTGTAGTGTAATATTAGTGTAGTGTTAGTGTAGTGTAATATTAGTGTAGTATTAGTGTAGTGTTAGTGCAGTATTAGTATAGTGTAGTGTAATATTAGTGTAGTGTTAGTGTAGTGTAATATTAGTGTAGTGTAATATTAGTGTAGTGTTAGTGTAGTGTAATATTAGTGTAGTGTTAGTGTAGTGTAATATTAGTGTAGTATTAGTGTAGTATTAGTGTAGTGTTAGTGCAGTATTAGTATAGTGTAGTGTAATATTAGTGTAGTGTTAGTGTAGTGTAATATTAGTGTAGTGTTAGTGTAGTATTAGTGTAGTGTAGTGTTAGTGCAGTATTAGTATAGTGTAGTGTTAGTGTAGTGTAATATTAGTGTAGTGTTAGTGTAGTGTAATATTAGTGTAGTGTTAGTGTAGTGTAATATTAGTGTAGTATTAGTATAGTGTAGTGTTAGTGTAGTGTAATATTAGTGTAGTGTAGTGTTAGTGCAGTATTAGTATAGTGTAGTGTTAGTGTAGTGTAATATTAGTGTAGTGTTAGTGTAGTGTAATATTAGTGCAGTATTAGTATAGTGTAGTGTTAGTGTAGTATTAGTGTAGTGTAATATTAGTGTAGTGTTAGTGTAGTATTAGTGTAGTGTAATATTAGTGCAGTATTAGTGTAGTGTTAGTGTAGTATTAGTGTAGTATTAGTGTAGTATTAGTGTAGTGTTAGTGCAGTATTAGTGTAGTATTAGTGTAGTATTAGTGTAGTGTTAGTGCAGTATTAGTATAGTGTAGTGTTAGTGTAGTATTAGTGTAGTGTAATATTAGTGTAGTATTAGTGTAGTATTAGTGTAGTGTAGTGTTAGTGCAGTATTAGTATAGTGTAGTGTTAGTGTAGTATTAGTGTAGTGTAATATTAGTGTAGTGTAGTATTAGTGTAGTATTAGTGTAGTGTAAGTGCAGTATTAGTATAGTGTAGTATTAGTGTAGTGTAATATTAGTGTAGTATTAGTGTAGTGTTAGTGTAGTATTAGTGTAGTATTAGTGTAGTGTTAGTGCAGTATTAGTGTAGTATTAGTGTAGTGTTAGTGTAGTATTAGTGTAGTGTAATATTAGTGCAGTATTAGTGTAGTGTTAGTGTAGTATTAGTGTAGTGTTAGTGCAGTATTAGTGTAGTATTAGTGTAGTATTAGTGTAGTGTTAGTGCAGTATTAGTATAGTGTAGTGTTAGTGTAGTATTAGTGTAGTGTAATATTAGTGTAGTATTAGTGTAGTATTAGTGTAGTGTAGTGTTAGTGCAGTATTAGTATAGTGTAGTGTTAGTGTAGTATTAGTGTAGTGTAATATTAGTGTAGTGTAGTATTAGTGTAGTATTAGTGTAGTATTAGTGTAGTGTTAGTGCAGTATTAGTATAGTGTAGTATTAATGTAGTGTAATATTAGTGCAGTATTAGTGTAGTGTTAGTGTAGTATTAGTGTAGTATTAGTGTAGTATTAGTGTAGTGTTAGTGCAGTATTAGTGTAGTGTTAGTGCAGTATTAGTATAGTGTAGTGTTAGTGTAGTATTAATGTAGTGTAATATTAGTGTAGTATTAGTGTAGTATTAGTGTAGTGTAGTGTTAGTGCAGTATAAGTATAGTGTAGTGTTAGTGTAGTATTAGTGTAGTGTAATATTAGTGTAGTATTAGTGTAGTATTAGTGTAGTGTTAGTGCAGTATTAGTGTAGTATTAGTGTAGTGTTAGTGCAGTATTAGTATAGTGTAGTATTAGTGTAGTGTAATATTAGTGTAGTGTTAGTGTAGTGTAGTGTTAGTGTAGTATTAGTGTAGTGTAATATTAGTGTAGTATTAGTGTAGTGTAAGTGTAGTATTAGTGTAGTATTAGTGTAGTGTTAGTGCAGTATTAGTGTAGTGTTAGTGTAGTGTTAGTGTAGTGTTAGTGTAGTATTAGTGTAGTATTAGTGTAGTGTAGTGTTAGTGCAGTATTAGTATAGTGTAGTGTTAGTGTAGTATTAGTGTAGTGTAATATTAGTGTAGTGTAGTATTAGTGTAGTATTAGTGTAGTATTAGTGTAGTGTAGTGTTAGTGCAGTGTTAGTGTAGTGTAATATTAGTGTAGTGTTAGTGTAGTATTAGTGTAGTATTAGTGTAGTATTATTGTAGTATTAGTGTAGTGTTAGTGTAGTGTTAGTGCAGTATTAGTATAGTGTAGTGTTAGTGTAGTATTAGTGTAGTGTAATATTAGTGTAGTGCAGTATTAGTATAGTGTAGTGTAGTGTAATATTAGTGTAGTGTTAGTGTAGTATTAGTGTAGTATTAGTGTAGTGTTAGTGCAGTATTAGTATAGTGTAGTGTTAGTGTAGTATTAGTGTAGTGTAATATTAGTGTAGTGTAGTGTTAGTGCAGTATTAGTATAGTGTAGTGTTAGTGTAGTATTAGTGTAGTGTAATATTAGTGTAGTTAGTGTAGTATTAGTGTAGTGTAATATTAGTGTAGTTAGTGTAGTGTAATATTAGTGTAGTATTAGTGTAGTGTTAGTGTAGTATTAGTGTAGTATTAGTGTAGTGTTAGTGCAGTATTAGTATAGTGTAGTGTTAGTGTAGTATTAGTGTAGTGTAATATTAGTGTAGTATTAGTGTAGTGTTAGTGTAATATTAGTGTAGTTAGTGTAGTATTAGTGTAGTGTAATATTAGTGTAGTCTTAGTGTAGTGTTAGTGCAGTATTAGTATAGTATTAGTGTAGTGTAGTGTTAGTGTAGTATTAGTGTAGTATAATATTAGTGTAGTATTAGTGTAGTGTAATATTAGTGTAGTTAGTGTAGTGTTAGTGCAGTATTAGTGTAGTGTTAGTGTAGTATTAGTGTAGTGTAATATTAGTGTAGTATTAGTGTAGTGTAATATTAGTGTAGTATTAGTGTAGTGTAATATTAGTGTAGTTAGTGTAGTGTAGTATTAGTGTAGTGTAGTATTAGTATAGTGTAGTGTTAGTGTAGTATTAGTATAGTGTAGTGTTAGTGTAGTGTAGTATTAGTATAGTGTAGTATTAGTATAGTGTTAGTATAGTGTAGTGCAGTATTAGTGTAGTGTAGTATTAGTGTAGTGTAGTTAGTGTAGTATTAGTGTAGTGTTAGTGTAGTATTAGTGTAGTGTTAGTGTAGTATTAGTGTAGTATTAGTGTAGTGTAATATTAGTGTAGTATTAGTGTAGTGTAATATTAGTGTAGTATCAGTGTAGTGTTAGTGCAGTATTAGTGTAGTATTAGTGTAGTGTAGTGTTAGTGTAGTATTAGTGTAGTATAATATTAGTGTAGTTAGTGTAGTATTAGTGTAGTGTAATATTAGTGTAGTATTAGTGTAGTGTTAGTGCAGTATTAGTGTAGTGTTAGTGTAGTGTAATATTAGTGTAGTTAGTGTAGTATTACTGTAGTGTTAGTGCAGTATTAGTGTAGTAGTAGTGTAGTGTAATATTATTGTAGCTAGTGTAGTATTAGTGTAGTGTAATATTAGTGTAGTTAGTGTAGTATTAGTGTAGTGTAATATTAGTGTAGTTAGTGTAGTGTTAGTGCAGTATTAGTGTAGTATTAGTGTAGTGTTAGTGTAGTGTAGTATTAGTGTAGTGTAATATTAGTGTAGTATTAGTGCAGTATTAGTGTAGTGTAGTCTTAGTGTAGTATTAGTGTAGTTAGTGTAGTATTAGTGTAGTGTAATATTAGTGTAGTTAGTGTAGTATTGGTGTAGTATTAGTGTAGTGTAATATTAGTGTAGTTAGTTTAGTGTAGTGTAGTATTAGTGTAGTGTTAGTGTAGTATTAGTGTAGTGTAGTATTAGTGTAGTGTAGTATTAGTGTAGTGTTAGTGCAGTATTAGTGTAGTGTTAGTGTAGTATTAGTGTAGTGTAGTATTAGTATAGTGTAGTGTAGTGTTAGTGTAGTGTAGTATTAGTGTAGTGTTAGTGTAGTATTAGTGTAGTGTAGTATTAGTGTAGTGTAGTATTAGTGTAGTGTTAGTGCAGTATTAGTGTAGTGTTAGTGTAGTATTAGTGTAGTGTTAGTGTAGTATTAGTGTAGTGTAGTATTAGTATAGTGTAGTGTAGTGTTAGTGTAGTGTTAGTGCAGTATTAGTGTAGTGTAATATTAGTGTAGTATTAGTTTAGTGTAGTATTAGTGTAGTGTTAGTGCAGTATTAGTGTAGTGTAATATTAGTGTAGTTAGTGTAGTATTAGTGTAGTGTAATATTAGGGTAGTATTAGTGTAGTATTAGTGTAGTGTAGTGTTAGTGTAGTATTAGTGTAGTGTAATATTAGTGTAGTATTAGTGTAGTGTTAGTGTAGTGTTAGTGCAGTATTAGTGTAGTGTAGTATTAGTGTAGTGTAATATTAGTGTAGTATTAGTGCAATATTAGTGTAGTGTAATATTAGTTTAGTATTAGTGTAATTAGTGTAGTGTTAGTGTAGTATTAGTGCAGTATTAGTGTAGTGTAATATTAGTGTAGTATTAGTGTAGTGTAATATTAGTGTAGTATTAGTGTAGTGTTAGTGCAGTATTAGTGTAGTATTAGTGTAGTGTAGTATTAGTGTAGTTAGTGTAGTGTTAGTGCAGTATTAGTGTAGTGTTAGTGTAGTATTAGTGTAGTGTAAAATTAGTGTAGTTAGTGTAGTGTTAGTGCAGTATTAGTGTAGTAGTAGTGTAGTGTTAGTGTAGTATTAGTGTAGTGTTAGTGCAGTATTAGTGTAGTGTTACTGCACTAATACTGCACTAACACTACACTACACTAATACTTCACTAACACTACACTAATACTACACTAATACTACACTATACTACACTAATACTGCACTAACACTACACTAATACTACACTAACTACACTAATATTACACTACACTAACACTACACTAATATTGCACTAACACTACACTACACTAACACTACACTAATACTACACTAACACTACACTAACTACACTAATATTACACTACACTAATACAACACTACACTACACTAATACTACACTAATACTGCACTAACACTACACTAATACTACACTAATATTACACTACACTAACTACACTAATATTACACTACACTAATACTACACTAACTACACTAATATTACACTACACTAATACTACACTAACACTACACTACACTAATACCTCACTAACACTACACTAATACTACACTAACTACACTAATATTACACTACACTAATACTGCACTAATACTACACTAATATTACACTACACTAATACTACACTACACTAATACTACACTAATACTGCACTAACACTACACTAATACTACACTAACTACACTAATATTACACTACACTAATACTGCACTAACACTACACTAATACTGCACTAACACTACACTAATACTGCACTATTAGTGTAGTGTTAGTGCAGTATTAGTGTAGTGTAGTGTTAGTGTAGTGTTAGTGCAGTATTAGTGTAGTGTTAGTGCAGTATTAGTGTAGTGTAATATTAGTGTAGTTAGTGTAGTATTAGTGTAGTGTAGTATTAGTGTAGTTAGTGTAGTGTAGTATTAGTGTAGTGTAAGTGCAGTATTAGTGTATTGTTAGTGTAGTGTAGTATTAATGTAGTGTAATATTAGTGTAGTTAGTGTAGTGTTAGTGTAGTGTTAGTGTAGTGTTAGTGTAGTGTTAGTGTAGTATTAGTGTAGTATTAGTGTAGTGTAGTATTAGTGTAGTGTTAGTGCAGTATTAGTGTAGTGTTACTGCACTAATACTGC
This sequence comes from Hyla sarda, assembly GCF_029499605.1. Lineage (NCBI taxonomy): Eukaryota > Metazoa > Chordata > Amphibia > Anura > Hylidae > Hyla > Hyla sarda. The sequence goes on along the minus strand of NW_026610142.1, from coordinate 97,234 downwards.
ACTAACACTACACTAATACTACACTAACACTACACTAATACTACACTAATACTACACTAACACTGCACTAACACTGCACTAACACTACATTAACACTACACTAATACTACACTAATACTACACTATACTGCACTAACACTACACTAACACTACACTAATACTACACTAACTACACTAATATTACACTACACTAACACTACACTAATACTGCACTAACACTACACTAACACTACACTACACTAATACTACACTAACACTACACTAACTACACTAATATTACACTACACTAATACAACACTACACTAATACTGCACTAACACTACACTAATACTGCACTAACACTACACTAATACTACACTACACTAACTACACTAATATTACACTACACTAATACTACACTAACTACACTAATATTACACTAATACTACACTAACACTACACTACACTTATACCTCACTAACACTACACTAATACTACACTAACTACACTAATATTACACTACACTAATACTGCACTAATACTACACTAATATTACACTACACTAATACTACACTACACTAATACTACACTAATACTGCACTAACACTACACTAATACTACACTAACTACACTAATATTACACTACACTAATACTGCACTAACACTACACTAATACTGCACTAATACTACACTAACACTACACTAACTACACTAATATTACACTACACTAATACAACACTACACTACACTAATACTACACTAATACTGCACTAACACTACACTAATACTACACTAACTACACTAATATTACACTACACTAATACTACACTAACTACACTAATATTACACTACACTAATACTACACTAACACTACACTACACTAATACCTCACTAACACTACACTAATACTACACTAATACTACAACTACACTAATATTACACTACACTAATACTACACTAATACTACACTAACACTACACTAACTACACTAATATTACACTACACTAATACAACACTACACTAATACTACACTAATACTGCACTAACACTACACTAATACTACACTAATATTACACTACACTAACTACACTAATATTACACTACACTAATACTACACTAACTACACTAATATTACACTACACTAATACTACACTAACACTACACTACACTAATACCTCACTAACACTACACTAATACTACACTAACTACACTAATATTACACTACACTAATACTGCACTAATACTACACTAATATTACACTACACTAATACTACACTAATACTACACTAACTACACTAATATTACACTACACTAATACTGCACTAATACTACACTAACACTACACTAACTACACTAATATTACACTACACTAATACAACACTACACTACACTAATACTACAGTAATACTGCACTAACACTACACTAATACTACACTAATATTACACTACACTAATACTACACTAACTACACTAATATTACACTACACTAATACTAACACTACACTACACTAATACCTCACTAACACTACACTAATACTACACTAATACTACACTAACTACACTAATATTATACTACACTAACACTACACTAACTACACTAATATTACACTACAATAATACAACACTACACTAATACTACACTAATACTGCACTAACACTACACTAATACTACACTAATATTACACTACACTAACTACACTAATATTACACTACACTAATAATACACTAACTACACTAATATTACACTACACTAATACTACACTAACACTACACTACACTAATACCTCACTAACACTACACTAATACTACACTAACTACACTAATATTACACTACACTAATACTGCACTAATACTACACTAATATTACACTACACTAATACTACACTACACTAATACTACACTAATACTGCACTAACACTACACTAATACTACACTAACTACACTAATATTACACTACACTAATACTGCACTAACACTACACTAATACTGCACTAACACTACACTAATACTGCACTATTAGTGTAGTGTTAGTGCAGCATTAGTGTAGTGTAGTGTTAGTGTAGTATTAGTGTAGTGTTAGTGCAGTATTAGTGTAGTGTTAGTGCAGTATTAGTGTAGTGTAATATTAGTGTAGTTAGTGTAGTATTAGTGTAGTGTAGTATTAGTGTAGTTAGTGTAGTGTAGTATTAGTGTAGTGTAAGTGCAGTATTAGTGTATTGTTAGTGTAGTGTAGTATTAATGTAGTGTAATATTAGTGTCGTTAGTGTAGTGTTAGTGCAGTATTAGTGTAGTGTTAGTGTAGTGTTAGTGTAGTATTAGTGTAGTATTAGTGTAGTGTAGTATTAGTGTAGTGTTAGTGCAGTATTAGTGTAGTGTTACTGCACTAATACTGCACTAACACTACACTACACTAATACTACACTAACACTACACTAATACTACACTAATACTGCACTAACACTGCACTAACACTGCACTAACACTACATTAACACTACACTAATACTACACTAATACTACACTATACTGCACTAACACTACACTAACACTACACTAATACTACACTAACTACACTAATATTACACTACACTAACACTACACTAACACTACACTAATACTGCACTAACACTACACTACACTAATACTACACTAACACTACACTAATACTACACTAACACTACACTAACTACACTAATATTACACTACACTAATACAACACTACACTACACTAATACTACACTAATACTGCACTAACACTACACTAATACTACACTAATATTACACTACACTAACTACACTAATATTACACTACACTAATACTACACTAACTACACTAATATTACACTACACTAATACTACACTAACACTACACTACACTAATACCTCACTAACACTACACTAATACTACACTAACTACACTAATATTACACTACACTAATACTGCACTAATACTACACTAATATTACACTACACTAATACTACACTAATACTACACTACACTAATACTACACTAATACTGCACTAACACTACACTAATACTACACTAACTACACTAATATTACACTACACTAATACTGCACTAACACTACACTAATACTGCACTATTAGTGTAGTGTTAGTGCAGTATTAGTGTAGTGTAGTGTTAGTGTAGTATTAGTGTAGTGTTAGTGCAGTATTAGTGTAGTGTTAGTGCAGTATTAGTGTAGTGTAATATTAGTGTAGTTAGTGTAGTATTAGTGTAGTGTAGTATTAGTGTAGTTAGTGTAGTGTAGTATTAGTGTAGTGTAAGTGCAGTATTAGTGTATTGTTAGTGTAGTGTAGTATTAATGTAGTGTAATATTAGTGTAGTTAGTGTAGTGTTAGTGCAGTATTAGTGTAGTGTTAGTGTAGTGTTAGTGTAGTATTAGTGTAGTATTAGTGTAGTGTAGTATTAGTGTAGTGTTAGTGCAGTATTAGTGTAGTGTTACTGCACTAATACTGCACTAACACTACACTACACTAATACTACACTAACACTACACTAACACTACACTAATACTACACTAACACTGCACTAACACTGCATTAACACTACATTAACACTACACTAATACTACACTAATACTACACTATACTGCACTAACACTACACTAACACTACACTAATACTACACTAACTACACTAATATTACACTACACTAACACTACACTAACACTACACTAATACTGCACTAACACTACACTAACACTACACTACACTAATACTACACTAACACTACACTAACTACACTAATATTACACTACACTAATACAACACTACACTAATACTGCACTAACACTACACTAATACTGCACTAACACTACACTAATACTACACTAATACTACACTAATATTACACTACACTAACTACACTAATATTACACTACACTAATACTACACTAACTACACTAATATTACACTAATACTACACTAACACTACACTACACTTATACCTCACTAACACTACACTAATACTACACTAACTACACTAATATTACACTACACTAATACTGCACTAATACTACACTAATATTACACTACACTAATACTACACTACACTAATACTACACTAATACTGCACTAACACTACACTAATACTACACTAACTACACTAATATTACACTACACTAATACTGCACTAACACTACACTAATACTGCACTAATACTACACTAACACTACACTAACTACACTAATATTACACTACACTAATACAACACTACACTACACTAATACTACACTAATACTGCACTAACACTACACTAATACTACACTAACTACACTAATATTACACTACACTAATACTACACTAACTACACTAATATTACACTACACTAATACTACACTAACACTACACTACACTAATACCTCACTAACACTACACTAATACTACACTAACTACACTAATATTACACTACACTAACACTACACTAATACTACACTAACACTACACTAACTACACTAATATTACACTACACTAATACAACACTACACTAATACTACACTAATACTGCACTAACACTACACTAATACTACACTAATATTACACTACACTAACTACACTAATATTACACTACACTAATACTACACTAACTACACTAATATTACACTACACTAATACTACACTAACACTACACTACACTAATACCTCACTAACACTACACTAATACTACACTAACTACACTAATATTACACTACACTAATACTGCACTAATACTACACTAATATTACACTACACTAATACTACACTAATACTACACTAATACTACACCAACTACACTAATATTACACTACACTAATACTGCACTAATACTACACTAACACTACACTAACTACACTAATATTACACTACACTAATACAACACTACACTACAGTAATACTGCACTAACACTACACTAATACTACACTAATATTACACTACACTAATACTACACTAACTACACTAATATTACACTACACTAATACTACACTAACACTACACTAATACCTCACTAACACTACACTAATACTACACTAATACTACACTAACTACACTAATATTATACTACACTAACACTACACTAACTACACTAATATTACACTACACTAATACAATACTACACTAATACTGCACTAACACTACACTAATACTACACTAATATTACACTACACTAACTACACTAATATTACACTACACTAATACTACACTAACTACACTAATATTACACTACACTAATACTACACTAACACTACACTACACTAATACCTCACTAACACTACACTAATACTACACTAATACTACACTAACTACACTAATATTACACTACACTAATACTGCACTAATACTACACTAATATTACACTACACTAATACTACACTAATACTACACTACACTAATACTACACTAATACTGCACTAACACTACACTAATACTACACTAACTACACTAATATTACACTACGCTAATACTGCACTAACACTACACTAATACTGCACTAACACTACACTAATACTGCACTATTAGTGTAGTGTTAGTGCAGTATTAGTGTAGTGTAGTGTTAGTGTAGTATTAGTGTAGTGTTAGTGCAGTATTAGTGTAGTGTTAGTGTAGTTAGTGTAGTGTAGTATTAGTGTAGTGTTAGTGCAGTGTTAGTGTATTGTTAGTGTTAGTGTAATATTAGTGCAGTATTAGTGTAGTTAGTGTAGTGTAGTGTTAGTGTAGTATTAGTGTAGTATTAGTGTAGTTAGTGTAGTGTAGTATTAGTGTAGTGTTAGTGTAATATTAGTGCAGTATTAGTGTAGTGTAGTATTATTGTAGTGTTAGTGTAGTATTAGTGTAGTTAGTGTAGTGTAGTATTAGTGTAGTGTTAGTGCAGTATTAGTGTAGTGTTAGTGTATTGTTAGTGTAGTGTAGTATTAGTGTAGTGTAATATTAGTTTAGTTAGTGTAGGAGAAATGAAGAGAAAGTCCAGCGTGGCAAGTCAAGCAATACTTGGTACTTTATTTAGCAATCAGCCAACATGGAAAACAGGTGACGCGTTTCGGCCACAGTACGTAGCCTTAGTCGTACAATTAACAGACATGGGTGCATGTTATTTATAGAGGAAGGGGATGGAATCACCATGGGGCTTAGCCCAGGTGATTAACCCCCTCCCTCCCTAACGAACCAAGATAACAATAAAAACGCAAGGAAGTAATATCTTGCAATGTGAACATGAATGTAAACACCTTGAATATAAAATATATATATAAAAGAGAGAAATTTATATATCAAACAATACATGTTATCTTCAATGCTTGAAGGATCGATCTGGATATAGGGTTTAAACGTTCCCTCCATTTTCTCTCTGTCTTTTCCGATATCGCACATGAGCATATAAAAAGAGAAAAATAATTTTTTATTACTTGATTTTTATATATATATATGATTTCTTCCTTTTTTCTTCAAACTGAATAATATCAGGAAAATATTCCAAATGTCCATGTTGGGAAAAATCCAAGAGTAGTATGCCCATGTGCGCTACTCAGAAGAAAGAGAAAAAATGGGAATAAAAAGAAGAAAGAGAGAAAAAGAACATTTTTATAATTATTAGAATAAATTATACAAATGGATATATGTATATATAAAAATGTATACATTTTTAAATTTTATCAGCGGAAAATGAAATAAAATAAAATGAAATAAATGAATAGGAGCACAGGTACAATCGGGAGAAATATGAAAAATAAAAATGGAAAATGGAAAATAAAAAATAATAAAAAATATAATGAAAGATGGAAGGGAAAGCAGGTATGAACCCATAAGACACGGGTATAATTTCAAGTATAGAACCTCTTAAGAGAAACAAAAAATGTATGTATATATATATATATATATATATATATATAACGTTCATGCCACCCTCAAAGTCTTCTATAAAACGTATGCAAAATAGCACATATATAAATATAGATAATAAATATAAATGAATTGAAGACACTAATAGTGGAGAATAACATCTTGTCTTAGGTTCATACCGTTTGGATATCTAGTTTGAAGCTCTATTATCCAAAAAAACTTCCCTATCCAATAATTTCTGCCTGACACCCCCTCCCCTCATGGGGTTAACAATTTTTTCAATGCCGAGGAGAGACAGGGAGGAGGAATCTCCCCCGTGTTTCTCAACACAGTGTTTGGTGGCCATAGAGACATGGCGAGACAAAAAGTGTGGGATATCAGACGGATGCTTTCTAATCCGAACCTTAAGAGCATTTGAAGTACAATCCACATATTGTACATGGCATTTTTCACAGGTTAATAGATATATAACATTCACCGTATTGCAATTAAAAAAATGTTTAATATTGTATTGTTGTTTGGTAACCATAGAAGTAAAAGTTTTACTGTTCTTCATAATGCCACAAACAATACATTTGTTATGTCCACATTTAAAACTGCCATTAGTGTCAAGCCATGTTCTAGTAGATGGTGTTTGGGAAGTATAAAGACTTGGGGAGACAGATTGTCCTATTGTTTTGGCTCGTCTAGCAACACATTTGTACCCATTTTCAAACACTTTTGCATATTGATTATCATTAGATATCATGGGAATATATTTATGTACAATGTTGCAAACTGCCCTGTAATTTTGACTATAGGTAGTAGAGAAGACCAATTGTTTATTGGTGTTCTTGTGGACAATACTAGAGTTTTCCCCATAGATGAGAGTATTTCTATTTTTGAGTCTAGCAATATTTTTGGCCTTCTCTAGGGTCCATTTTTTATAGCCCCTGGCTAATAAGTGATTAGTGATGTCGCCCGCCTCTTTTTCAAATAAAGTATCCGAGGAACAATTACGTTTAGCTCTTATCATTTCTCCAACTGGGAGATTAGAAATTACATGAGGCGGGTGGCATGACTCGGCTTGTAATATAGAATTGGCTGCCAGCTCCTTGCGAAATGTCCTGGTAATAATTTTAGCTAGTTCCAAGTTGCCACTCAATGTTAGATCTAGAAAACAAATCTCCTCATGCTCACAATTTATAGTAAATTTTAATTCATAAGGATTATCATTAAGAAAGGCACCAAACTCATGTATGGCCGGCATAGACGACCCCCCAATAAATAGGAGGTCGTCTATGTACCGGCCATACCAAACTATGTGGTCCGCAAAAATGTTGCTATGGGAAAACAGATACTCTTTTTCCCACCACGCCATGTAAATGTTCGCGAGGGATGATGAGAACTTGGCTCCCATAGAAGCTCCGGTGATCTGCAGGAAAAAACATCTATCAAACATGAAAAAAATGTGTTTCAAAAGATAATTGACCACTAATATAATGTATTCCTGCAGATCACCGGAGTATGGGGCATAGGTGGTCAGAAACCATTTCAAAGAAAGAATTGCCTTATCGTGAGGTATCACAGAGTATAGTGACGTGACGTCAGCCGTTATCCATCTCATGCCCGGCTTCCACCTGATGTTGTCCATGGCAACCAGAACATCTCTGGTGTCCTGGAGGAAGCCGGGCATGAAAGGGACCAACGGCTGGAGTCTCGAATCCACCCATTCACATAATTTTTCATTCAAAGATCCTATGCCCGCTACAATCGGGCGCATGGGGGGAGGAAAAACATTTTTATGTATTTTTGGCAATGAGTGAAAAATCGCCACAATCAGATCAGACACCTTCATATAATCTGCTTCTTTACCTGTAATATGCCCCTCTTTAACCCCATAATCAATAAGATCAAACATGATATCCTTAAATCGTGGTGTTGGATTCGAACTCAATTCAATATATGTAGTATCAGATAAGATATCCATATTTAATTTATAGTAGAGTCCGTCATCCAACACCACGATTGCGCCCCCCTTATCCGCACTGCGGATCACAACATCCCTGCTTTCCACAAGTTCCTGTAAGGCCATTCTCTCCCGATAGCATAAATTATGTTTAACCGGAGGTGTGTTTTTGGAGAGGTTATACAACTCTTTTTCAACCAGTGTCTGGAAGTGTTCCAGAACTGGGGTTCTAGACATAATAGGATAAAACCTGGGGTTCGGCACATAAAATTGTGGTAGAACCTCAGGTTTTTGATCACCTAAATGATGCAACTCTGAAAGGGTGGTGAGCTCACGGAAAGAAAGCCCCTCCACCCTGTCAGAATGAGTGGTGTGATCACTGCTAGAAAAAACATGGGTATCAGAAAAATGTTGGGTTTGACCAATATCATCGGACATGTCTCCATCTATCACACTCTGGGAAATAATGTCCCCCATATCACAATTAGAAATATTTTCTGAGTTCATGTTGGAAAAATGTTTTCGAACAGTAATGGAGCGAACAAACTTGTTTACGTCTAACATCGTTCTGTAGAAGTTAAATGAACAGGCTGGGGAAAAGGTTAAGCCCTTAGACAGTACCTGGAGTTGGTAATCAGTCAGAGTCCTCGCCGATAGATTGAATACAGGGACAGTGTCTAGTTCCTCTTTATGTTTTGCCTCCTCGTGGTTTTTCTTGGAGGCGCGGTGTTTCCGACCGCCGCGTCGTTTTTTGATGATGACATCTTATTGTTGCGACCTTCTCGTACTGGTGAAGAGGCGGCATCTGAAGTATACGGACCGGTGGACATATCTGCTGATTCAACACCCGAGATGGACTCTGCATCGGTCTCATTGAAGCTTACTCTGGCAGGTTTGATATTTTTGGTATTGTTGCCATATCTTCTACTGCTTTGACTCTTCAATATCGACCTTGGAGTGGGGTTGGCACTTCTGCTGTTAGGCCATTCAAAAACATTTCTAGACTTATAGTCCTGTAGATCCCTTTTGAACTTGTCCTCCTTGATTTGTGAAATTGTGGTTTCCAATTTCACCAAGTTTCCACTGATTTTTTGATTTAATTCCAAATAGGTTGGATGTTGGTCAGATTTGGTAATAGATGCTTGTAAATCTGTAATCTTGGTGTTAATTTCCTTCAATGCTCTTTCTTCGTGTTTTATAATCAGTTGAATGAATTTTAATGATGAATCATTCAATAGAATTTCCCATTCGCTTTTAAATTCTTCTGAGAATATTGTGGTGGGGAATTTTTTAATTCTCAGTCCACGTGGAACCATTTCCCTCTCTACATATTTTTTTAGAGTAGAGGCATCCCACCACAGTTTAGTCTCTGAAGTTAAAGCGGATTCCAGATCAGACATCAAGATTTTAATGTCTACAGTTTCATCCATGTTGGCATTATTTTTGCTGAAAATTTCTATCATGCGGCTTGAGCGGGCTTGGCGATCTTGTAATGGTATCAGACATAAATCCACAACATGTGTTGAGTCTGTCTTACCTTCTTTCTTAGAAGGAGATGCCATATTGGGGAGCACGTTGTCTGGGTCCCAGGAGAGATACAGCAATGCATCCTGCAATTGCTGGACTGGGGTCCGGTCCTGTCCGTGCTGTGGCGAGGGCACCGGGGTGAGCTGTGTCTACTCTGCATTGCTGTAGTTAGTGTAGTATTAGTGTAGTGTTAGTGTAGTGTTAGTGCAGTATTAGTGTAGTGTTAGTGCAGTATTAGTGTAGTGTAGTGTTAGTGTAGTATTAGTGTAGTGTAGTATTAGTGTAGTGTAATATTAGTGTAGTATTAGTGTAGTGTAGTGTTAGTGCAGTATTAGTGTAGTGTTAGTGCAGTTTTAGTGTAGTGTAGTGTTAGAGTAGTGTTAGTGTAGTATTAGTGTTAGTGTAGTGTAGTATTAGTGTAGTGTAGTGTTAGTGTAGTATTAGTGTAGTGTTAGTGCAGTATTAGTGTAGTGTAGTGTTAGTGTAGTATTAGTGTAGTGTAATATTAGTGTAATTAGTGTAGTGTTAGTGCAGTATTAGTGTAGTGTAGTGTTAGTGCAGTATTAGTGTAGTGTTAGTGTAGTATTAGTGTAGTGTAATATTAGGGTAGTTAGTGTAGTGTTAGTGTAGTGTTAGTGCAGTATTAGTGTAGTATTAGTGTAGTGTAGTATTAGTGTAGTGTAGTGTTAGTGCAGTATTAGTGTAGTGTTAGTGCAGTATTAGTGTAGTGTTAGTGCAGTATTAGTGTAGTGTAGTGTTAGTGTTAGTGCAGTATTAGTGTAGTGCAGTATTAGTGTAGTGTAGTATTAGTGTAGTGTTAGTGCAGTGTTAGTGTAGTGGTAGTGTAGTGTTAGTGTAGTATTAGTTTAGTGTAGTATTAGTGTAGTGTTAGTGCAGTATTAGTGTAGTGTTAGTGCAGTATTAGTGTAGTGTAGTGTTAGTGTAGTATTAGTGTAGTGTTAGTTTAGTATTAGTGTAGTGTAATATTAGTGTAGTTAGTGTAGTGTAATATTAGTGTAGTATTAGTGTAGTATTAGTGTAGTGTAATATTAGTGTAGTATTAGTGTAGTGTTAGTGCAGTATTAGTGTAGTATTAGTGTAGTGTTAGTGTAGTATTAGTGTAGTGTAATATTAGTGTAGTCAGTGTAGTGTTAGTGTAGTGTAGTGTTAGTGTAGTGTTAGTGTAGTATTAGTGTAGTTAGTGTAGTATTAGTGTGGTGTAGTATTAGTGTAGTGTTAGTGCAGTATTAGTGTAGTGTTAATGTAGTTAGTGTAGTGTAGTATTAGTGTAGTGTTAGTGCAGTATTAGTGTAGTGTTAGTGTAGTATTAGTGTAGTGTAATATTAGTGTAGTTAGTGTAGTGTTAGTGTAGTATTAGTGTAGTGCAGTATTAGTGTAGTGTTAGTGTAGTATTAGTGTAGTGTTAGTGTAGTGTAGTGTTAGTGTAGTATTAGTGTAGTGTTAGTGCAGTATTAGTGTAGTGTTAGTGTAGTGTTAGTGCAGTATTAGTGTAGTGTAGTGTTAGTGCAGGTTTAGTGTAGTGTAGTGTTAGTGCAGTATTAGTGTAGTGTTAGTGCAGTATTAGTGTAGTGTTAGTGCAGTATTAGTGTAGTGTAGTGTTAGTGTAGTATTAGTGTAGTGCAGTATTAGTGTAGTGTAGTATTAGTGTAGTGTTAGTGCAGTGTTAGTGTAGTGGTAGTGTAGTGTTAGTGTTGTATTAGTTTAGTGTAGTATTAGTGTAGTGTTAGTGCAGTATTAGTGTAGTGTTAGTGCAGTATTAGTGTAGTGTAGTGTTAGTGTAGTATTAGTGTAGTGTTAGTTTAGTATTAGTGTAGTGTAATATTAGTGTAGTTAGTGTAGTGTAATATTAGTGTAGTATTAGTGTAGTGTTAGTGCAGTATTAGTGTAGTATTAGTGTAGTGTAATATTAGTGTAGTATTAGTGTAGTGTTAGTGCAGTATTAGTGTAGTATTAGTGTAGTGTTAGTGTAGTATTAGTGTAATATTAGTGTAGTCAGTGTAGTGTTAGTGTAGTGTTAGTGTAGTATTAGTGTAGTTAGTGTAGTATTAGTGTGGTGTAGTATTAGTGTAGTGTTAGTGCAGTATTAGTGTAGTGTTAATGTAGTTAGTGTAGTGTAGTATTAGTGTAGTGTTAGTGCAGTATTAGTGTAGTGTTAGTGTAGTGTAATATTAGTGTAGTTAGTGTAGTATTAGTGTAGTGTTAGTGTAGTATTAGTGTAGTGTTAGTGTAGTGTAGTGTTAGTGTAGTATTAGTGTAGTGTAGTGTTAGTGCAGTATTAGTGTAGTGTTAGTGTAGTGTTAGTGCAGTATTAGTGTAGTGTTAGTGCAGTATTAGTGTAGTGTTAGTGTAGTATTAGTGTAGTGTAGTATTAGTGTAGTGTTAGTGTAGTATTAGTGTAGTTAGTGTAGTATTAGTGTGGTGTAGTATTAGTGTAGTGTTAGTGCAGTATTAGTGTAGTGTTAATGTAGTTAGTGTAGTGCAGTATTAGTGTAGTGTTAGTGTAGTGTAATATTAGTGTAGTTAGTGTAGTATTAGTGTAGTGTTAATGTAGTTAGTGTAGTGCAGTATTAGTGTAGTGTTAGTGTAGTGTAATATTAGTGTAGTTAGTGTAGTATTAGTGTAGTGTTAGTGTAGTATTAGTGTAGTGTTAGTGTAGTGTAGTGTTAGTGTAGTATTAGTGTAGTGTAGTGTTAGTGCAGTATTAGTGTAGTGTTAGTGTAGTGTTAGTGCAGTATTAGTGTAGTGTTAGTGTAGTATTAGTGTAGTGTTAGTGTAGTATTAGTGTAGTGTTAGTGTAGTGTAGTGTTAGTGTAGTATTAGTGTAGTGTAGTGTTAGTGCAGTATTAGTGTAGTGTTAGTGTAGTGTTAGTGCAGTATTAGTGTAGTGTAGTGTTAGTGCAGGTTTAGTGTAGTGTAGTGTTAGTGCAGTATTAGTGTAGTGTTAGTGCAGTATTAGTGTAGTGTTAGTGCAGTATTAGTGTAGTGTAGTGTTAGTGTTAGTGTAGTATTAGTGTGGTGCAGTATTAGTGTAGTGTAGTATTAGTGTAGTGTTAGTGTAGTGGTAGTGTAGTGTTAGTGTTGTATTAGTTTAGTGTAGTATTAGTGTAGTGTTAGTGCAGTATTAGTGTAGTGTTAGTGCAGTATTAGTGTAGTGTAGTGTTAGTGTAGTATTAGTGTAGTGTTAGTTTAGTATTAGTGTAGTGTAATATTAGTGTAGTTAGTGTAGTGTAATATTAGTGTAGTATTAGTGTAGTGTTAGTGCAGTATTAGTGCAGTATTAGTGTAGTGTAGTGTTAGTTTAGTATTAGTGTAGTGTAATATTAGTGTAGTTAGTGTAGTGTAATATTAGTGTAGTATTAGTGTAGTGTTAGTGCAGTATTAGTGTAGTATTAGTGTAGTATTAGTGTAGTATTAGTGTAGTGTTAGTGTAGTATTAGTGTAATATTAGTGTAGTCAGTGTAGTGTTAGTGTAGTATTAGTGTAGTTAGTAGACATGTGCAATTCGGTTCGGCACGAATGTCTAAATTAACGAATTTTACCGTTTTCGTGCATTCGGACCGATCCGAATGCACGAAAACATATTTTGAACATTCCCGAATAGCCACGATAATACGAATAGCAAAGTAACGAATACATTCGTTATTCCCCGACCCTATTGCTGTAAATAACGAATGCATTCGTTATCTGTAAACGAACGTGAAGAATTCATTCTGATAACAAATATAATAAAAAGGATATAGATAGTTTGATTTTTCGGATACATTCGGTATTCGGGTACATTCGGTAAATCTTTTTATTCTTTTTTTGGACTTTAGCGATCCTAAAAAATTATGGAGATACCTTTTTTATTAAAATGTCGCAGGGTATCATAAAAATATCATAATAAAAAAGATACAGTGGTGATGGAAAAAATTGTATCTAATGAAATGTATCTTTTTTATTATGAAATGTTTATTCATTTTTAAACAGGGATCAATTTATGTGAGCGGGTAAGGCACTAAAAATGTAGCCGACAATAATGAAAATGTAGTGTGCGCGTGTTTTTCACTTTTTTTTAAAACATTTTTTAGGTAGTACTACTACTCCCAGCATGGAACACACTCTTCCATGATGGGAGTAGTAGTTACCTGTACTAATTGACAGATTGCAGGGGTCCCTTGCGATCCTCTTGTATAATGTATAGATGCGGCGGCCGCTCTTCTATGGTCCCCTGCACTCACGTATATATACACATATTCATAATTCCCGCAGAGCTGTGATTGGCCAGATGGTTCCAGCCAATCACAGCTCTCTTTGAGAAATAGGAATATGTGTATATATACGTGAGTGCAGGGGACCATAGAAGAGCGGCCGCCGCATTCATACATTATACTGGAGGATCGCAGCGGGCGTCAGGAGTGATACCTGCAGTGATCTTCCCTTTACTACAAGTACTAATACTCCCAACATGGAGCACACTCTGCTCCATGCTGGGAACTGTAGTACCTGTATTAATAGACAGATCGCAGCGGGTGTCAGAAGTTACACTCGCTGCCATATGTCTATTAATGCAGGTACTACAGCTCCCAGCATGGAGCAGAGTGTGCTCCATGTTGGGAGTATTAGTACCTGCAGTAAGGGACAGATCCCAGGGATGTCACTCCTCCTGACACCCGCTGCGATCCTCCTGATGTGAATGTCGGGATCAGCTGTTCTCAGGGCTACAGAGCCAGGAGAACAGCTGACGCTGAGCCGTAGGTATACATCGTATATATCTACTGCCCAGCAAGAACTTACAGTGATCTGCAATGTGTATATACAGTATACATCGTATATCTACTGCCCAGCAAGAACTTACAGTGAGCCTGCAATGTGTATACAGTATACATCGTATATCTACTGCCCAGCAAGAACTTACAGTGAGCCTGCAATGTGTATACAGTATACACATTGCTGGCTCACTTAACCCCTTGCTGAGCTGTGCGCTATGCGCAAGCCCAGCAAGGGAAGAGTTAACTTACACTGCTGGACAGTGTAGGTTAACCCTTTGGGCAGTATACACTATATACAGCTATCTATAGATAGCTGTATACAGTGTATACAGAAGACGAAGTCCAGCTTACTTCCCTCGAGTCCCGGGCGGGGTTCGTGTAGCTCCGCCCCCTAGTTATGACGTCATTAGGGGGCGGAGCTACAGAAGGGAACAAGGCTAATTAATCTGAAGCTCTGTTCACATTGTACATTATGTATAATGTGAACAGACCCTTCTGGCAGTGTCTACCCAGACAGGGAGACTCCAGCTGTTGCTAAACTACAACTCCCAGCATGCCCAGACAGCCAAAGGCTGTCTGGGCATGCTGGGAGTTATAGTTTTGCACCAATTGGTTGCTCCCTGTTTGGGTAGACATTGCATCATGGGTGCTCTCCCCAGCGGACAGCGCCAAAAATGTCATAACCAATTTTTTGTGTTTTTTTCTTCTCGTTTCAGATCCGTGTATGCAGAGGATTACTGCGGATTCGATGGATTACGGCGGATTATTTATTTTTTCCTTTAATAAAATGGTTAACGAGGGCTGTGGGGGAGTGTTTTTTTAAATAAAATAATTTTTCCAATGTGTTGTGTTTTTTTTTTTTTATTGAATTTTCAAGGTTAGTAGTGGACGCTGTCTTATTGACGGAATCCATTACTAGGCCAGGGCTTAGTGCTAGCCCCAAAAACAGCTAGCGCTAACCCCCAATTATTACCCCGGTACCCACCGCCACAGGGGTGCCGGGAAGAGCCGGTACCAACAGGCCCGGAGCGTCAAAATGGCGCTCCTGGGCCTAGGCGGTAACAGGCTGGCGTTATTTAGGCTGGGGAGGGCCAGTAACAATGGTCCTCGCCCACCCTGGTAACGTCAGGCTGTTGCTGTTTGGTTGGTATCTGGCTGAGAATGAAAATACGGGGAACCCTATGCGTTTTTTTTTTTAATTTTCTTATTTAAATAAAAAAAAAAAACGCATAGGGTTCCCCGTATTTTCATTCTCAGCACAATACCAACCAAACAGCAACAGCCTGACGTTACCAGGGTGGGCGAGGACCATTGTTACTGGCCCTCCCCAGCCTAAATAACGCCAGCCTGTTACCGCCTAGGTCCAGGAGCGCCATTTTTGACGCTCCGGGCCTGTTGGTACCGGCTCTTCCCGGCACCCCTGTGGCGGTGGGTACCGGGGTAATAATTGGGGGTTAGCGCTAGCTGTTTTTGGGGCTAGCACTAAGCCCTGGCCTAGTAATGGATTCCGTCAATAAGACAGCTTCCGCTACTAACCCTGAAAATTCAATAAAAATTAAAAAAAAACACAACACATTGGAAAAATTATTTTATTTAAAAAAACACTCCCCCACAGCCCTCGTTGACCATTTTATTAAAGGGAAAAAAAATAATCCGCCGTAATCCATCGAATCCGCAGTAATCCTCTGCATACACGGATCTGAAACGAGAAGAAAAAAAAACACAAAAAATTGGTTATGACATTTTTGGCGCTGTCCGCTGGGGAGAGCACCCATGATGCAATGTCTACCCAAACAGGGAGCCACCAATTGGTGCAAAACTACAACTCCCAGCATGCCCAGACAGCCTTTGGCTGTCTGGGCATGCTGGGAGTTGTAGTTTAGCAACAGCTGGAGTCTCCCTGTCTGGGTAGACACTGCCAGAAGGGTCTGTTCACATTATACAAAACGTACAATGTGAACAGAGCTTCAGATAAACTAGCCTTGTTCCCTTCTGTAGCTCCGCCCCCTAATGACGTCACCACTAGGGGGCGGAGCTACACGAACCCGGCCCGGGACTCGAGGGAAGTAAGCTGGACTTCGTCTTCTGTATACACTGTATACAGCTATCTATAGATAGCTGTATATAGTGTATACTGCCCAAAGGGTTAACCTACACTGTCCAGCAGTGTAAGTTAACTCTTCCCTTGCTGGGCTTGCGCATAGCGCACAGCTCAGCAAGGGGTTAAGTGAGCCAGCAATGTGTATACTGTATACACATTGCAGGCTCACTGTAAGTTCTTGCTGGGCAGTAGATATATATATATATATAGATGTATACTGTATATACACATTGCAGATCACTGTAAGTTCTTGCTGGGCAGTATATATATACGATGTATACCTACGGCTCAGCGTCAGCTGTTCTCCTGGCTCTGTAGCCCTGAGAACAGCTGATCCCGACATTCACATCAGGACGATCGCAGCGGGTGTCAGGAGGAGTGACATCCCTGGGATCTGTCCCTTACTGCAGGTACTAATACTCCCAACATGGAGCACACTCTGCACACTCTGCTCCATGCTGGGAGCTGTAGTACCTGCATTAATAGACATATGGCAGCGAGTGTAACTTCTGACACCCGCTGCGATCTGTCTATTAATGCAGGTACTACAGCTCCCAGCATGGAGCAGAGTGTACTCCATGTTGGGAGTGGTAGTACTTTTAGTAAAGGGAAGATCACTGCGGGTATCACTCCTGACACCCGCTGCGATCCTCCAGTATAATGTATGAATGCGGCGGCCGCTCTCCTATGGTCCCCTGCACGGCCGTATATATACACATATTCCTATTTCTCACAGAGAGCTGTGATTGGCTGGAACCATCTGGCCAATCACAGCTCTGCGGGAAATATGAATATGTGTACATATACGTGAGTGCAGGGGACCATAGAAGAGCAGCCGGCGCATCTATACATTATACAAGAGGATCGCAATGGACCCCTGCGATCTGTCAATTAGTACAGGTAACTACTACTCCCATCATGGAAGAGTGTGTTCCATGCTGGGAGTAGTAGTACTACCTAAAAAATGTTTTAAAAAAAAGTGAAAAACACGCGCACACTACATTTTCATTATTGTCGGCTACATTTTTAGTGCCTTACCCGCTCACATAAATTGATCCCTGTTTAAAAATGAATAAACATTTCATAATAAAAAAGATACATTTCATTAGATACAATTTTTTCCATCACCACTGTATCTTTTTTATTATGATTTTTTTATGATACCCTGCGAAATTTTAATAAAAAAGGTATCTCCATTATTTATTAGGATCGCTAAAGTCCAAAAAAAGACTAAAAAGATTTACCGAATGTACCCGAATACCGAATGTATCCGAAAAAACAACACGAATACCCGAATACCGAATGTATCCGAAAAATCTAAACCGAAAATATTGCCGAACCGAAATTTTTTTCCAAAACGAAAAAACGAAACGAAATTAAACGAAAATTTTTCTA
This sequence comes from Hyla sarda, assembly GCF_029499605.1. NCBI lineage: Eukaryota > Metazoa > Chordata > Amphibia > Anura > Hylidae > Hyla > Hyla sarda. The sequence goes on along the minus strand of NW_026610142.1, from coordinate 78,678 downwards.
GTGCACAAGTCTAGTAGTTAGTGTAGTATTAGTGTAGTGTAGTATTAGTGTAGTGTTTGTGCAGTATTAGTGTAGTGTTAATGTAGTTAGTGTAGTGTAGTATTAGTGTAGTGTTAGTGCAGTATTAGTGTAGTGTTAGTGTAGTATTAGTGTAGTGTAATATTAGTGTAGTTAGTGTAGTATTAGTGTAGTGTTAGTGTAGTGTAGTGTTAGTGTAGTATTAGTGTAGTGCAGTATTAGTGTAGTGTTAGTGTAGTGTTAGTGTAGTATTAGTGTAGTGTAGTGTTAGTGCAGTATTAGTGTAGTGTTAGTGTAGTGTTAGTGCAGTAGTAGTGTAGTGTTAGTGCAGTATTAGTGTAGTGTAGTGTTAGTGCAGGTTTAGTGTAGTGTAGTGTTAGTGCAGGTTAAGTGTAGTTAGTGTAGTGTAGTGTTAGTGCAGTATTAGTGTAGTTAGTGTAGTGTAGTGTTAGTAGTTAGTTAATTAGTCTGCAGGTAATTAACTAATTAATTAACTAATAAACTATTACTTGGCCCCTGCAGACTATTACTTGGCCCCTGCAGAGTATTACTCAGGCTACATTCACACTATGTGACTCTGTTACAAACGGAGATTAAGGGTTATTTTATTTTCTTTTTCACTTTGACCTTTGCCCTTAACGCTCGTTATTGTAACGGAGACTAACGGAGCCGTCGTACCGGCAGAGAGGATCCCGTTCACTTGAATCCGTTATATCTCCTGTTATTCCACCGGAAGATCGCGCGAGATAACGATGTCACATTCTTCTCCCGCTATCTTCCTAATGGACGTCACCTACTGGCCACAAATGGCGCCAAACAACCCCCAGGAGAACACCTCCTCCGCTACTAAAGCGCTTCTGCGTTCACACAAGCAGATTTACAGCGGATTTCTCAGCACTGGTGAATGCCGCTCTACGCTGTCTTTACATGTATCTGCAATACACCGCTATGAGCAGATGCACTGCAGTATACTCTCACATCGCTGCATACACCGCTACGAGCAGATGCACTGCAGTATACTCTCAAATCGCTGCATACACTGCTACGAGCAGACGCACTGCAGTATACTCTCACATCGCTGCATACACCGCTACGAGCAGACACACTGCAGTATGCTCTCACATCGCTGCATACACCGCTACGAGCAGACGCACTGCAGTATACTCTCACATCGCTGCATACACCGCTATGAGCAGACGCACTGCAGTATGCTCTCACATCGCTGCATACACCGCTACGAGCAGACGCACTGCAATATAATCTCACATCGCTGCATACACCGCTACGAGCAGACGCACTGCAATATACTCTCACATCGCTGCATACACCGCTACGAGCAGACGCACTGCAGTATACTCTCACATCGCTACATACACCGCTACGAGCAGACGCACTGCAGTATGCTCTCACATCGCTGCATACACCGCTACGAGCAGACGCACTGCAGTATGCTCTCACATCGCTGCATACACCGCTAAGAGCAGACGCACTGCAGTATACTCGCACATCGCTGCATACACCGCTACGAGCAGACGCACTGCAGTATACTCGCACATCGCTGCATACACCGCTACGAGCAGACGCACTGCAGTATACTCCCACATCGCTGCATACACCACTACGAGCAGACGCACTACAGTATACTCTCGCATCGCTGCATACACCGCTACGAGCAGACCCACTGCAGTATACTCTCACATCGCTGCATACACCGCTACGAGCAGACGCACTGCAGTATACTCACATCGCTGCATACACCGCTACGAGCAGACGCACTGCAGTATACTCTCACATCGCTGCATACACCGCTACGAGCAGACGCACTGCAGTATACTCTCACATCGCTGCATACACCGCCTTTTCAGTGCTATTATTTTATGCACCGTTAGTGTCCATTCCAGTTATCCTGAGTGGGTAACTGGATATTACATCGGTAGAGGTTATATGCCCCTTTCTTTGTCCTATCAGACATTACTAGTGGACACCCATACTGCTGCTGTATATCTCACTGCATATACACTATATTTATATGGCTACATTTATTATACCTGTCTTACCACCTTTTTGGATTAGTTATCTGTCTACAACCATTGACCTTGTATTATGACAACATTCAGCAGTCATATTTGTGATTGTGATTTTAAAGAGTGTTAATAAAATCATTTGAGTTTTATTAGTAGTTATGGCTCTAGCGTTTTCTTATAAGTATACAATATTTATTTCCTGAGCTATACTGTAGCATTGGTTTATAGACCCGCAGCAAGTTTCAGATATGGTTTACACATCAGTAGTTTCTATGTATGCTATACTACTACGCTGCTATTTTTTGTTGCTAATTATACACCGCTACGAGCAGATGCACTGCAGTATACTCTCACATCGCTGCATACACCGCTACGAGCAGATGCACTGCAGTATACTCTCACATCGCTGCATACACTGCTACGAGCAGACGCACTGCAGTATACTCTCACATCGCTGCATACACCGCTACGAGCAGACGCACTGCAGTATACTCTCACATCGCTGCATACACCGCTACGAGCAGACACACTGCAGTATACTCTCACATCACTGCATACACCGCTACGAGCAGACGCACTGCAGTATACTCTCACATCGCTGCATACACCGCTACGAGCAGACGCACTGCAGTATGCTCTCACATCGCTGCATACACCGCTACGAGCAGATGCACTGCAGTATGCTCTCACATCGCTGCATACACCGCTACGAGCAGACGCACTGCAGCATACTCTCACATCGCTGCATACACCGCTACGAGCAGACGCACTGCAGTATACTCTCACATCGCTGCATACACCGCTACGAGCAGACGCACTGCAGTATACTCTCACATCGCTGCATACACCGCTACGAGCAGACGCACTGCAGTATACTCTCACATCGCTACATACACCGCTACGAGCAGACGCACTGCAGTATACTCGCACATCGCTGCATACACCGCTACGAGCAGACGCACTGCAGTATACTCCCACATCGCTGCATACACCACTACGAGCAGACGCACTGCAGTATACTCTCGCATCGCTGCATACACCGCTACGAGCAGACGCACTGCAGTATACTCTCGCATCGCTGCATACACCACTACGAGCAGACGCACTGCAGTATACTCTCGCATCGCTGCATACACCGCTACGAGCAGACCCACTGCAGTATACTCACATCGCTGCATACACCGCTACGAGCAGACGCACTGCAGTATACTCTCACATCGCTGCATACACCGCCTTTTCAGTGCTATTATTTTATGCACCGTTAGTGTCCATTCCAGTTATCCTGAGTGGGTAACTGGATATTACATCGGTAGAGGTTATATGCCCCTTTCTTTGTCCTATCAGACATTACTAGTGGACACCCATACTGCTGCTGTATATCTCACTGCATATACACTATATTTATATGGCTACATTTATTATACCTGTCTTACCACCTTCTTTTCGGATTAGTTATCTGTCTACAACCATTGACCTTGTATTATGACAACATTCAGCAGTCATATTTGTGATTGTGATTTTAAAGAGTGTTAATAAAATCATTTGAGTTTTATTAGTAGTTATGGCTCTAGCGTTTTCTTATAAGTATACAATATTTATTTCCTGAGCTATACTGTAGCATTGGTTTATAGACCCGCAGCAAGTTTCAGATATGGTTTACACATCAGTAGTTTCTATGTATGCTATACTACTACGCTGCTATTTTTTGTTGCTAATTATACACCGCTACGAGCAGATGCACTGCAGTATACTCTCACATCGCTGCATACACCGCTACGAGCAGATGCACTGCAGTATACTCTCACATCGCTGCATACACCGCTACGAGCAGACGCACTGCAGTATACTCTCACATCGCTGCATACACCGCTACGAGCAGACACACTGCAGTATACTCTCACATCACTGCATACACCGCTACGAGCAGACGCACTGCAGTATACTCTCACATCGCTGCATACACCGCTATGAGCAGAAGCACTGCAGTATGCTCTCACATCGCTGCATACACCGCTACGAGCAGACGCACTGCAGTATACTCTCACATCGCTGCATACACCGCTACGAGCAGACGCACTGCAGTATACTCTCACATCGCTGCATACACCGCTACGAGCAGACGCACTGCAGTATACTCTCACATCGCTGCATACACCGCTACGAGCAGACGCACTGCAGTATGCTCTCACATCGCTGCATACACCGCTACGAGCAGACGCACTGCAGTATGCTCTCACATCGCTGCATACACCGCTACGAGCAGACGCACTGCAGTATACTCGCACATCGCTGCATACACCGCTACGAGCAGACGCACTGCAGTATACTCCCACATCGCTGCATACACCACTACGAGCAGACGCACTGCAGTATACTCTCGCATCGCTGCATACACCGCTACGAGCAGATGCACTGCAGTATACTCTCGCATCGCTGCATACACCACTACGAGCAGACGCACTGCAGTATACTCTCGCATCGCTGCATACACCGCTACGAGCAGACCCACTGCAGTATACTCTCACATCGCTGCATACACCGCTACGAGCAGACGCACTGCAGTATACTCACATCGCTGCATACACCGCTACGAGCAGACGCACTGCAGTATACTCTCACATCGCTGCATACACCGCTACGAGCAGACGCACTGCAGTATACTCTCACATCGCTGCATACACCGCCTTTTCAGTGCTATTATTTTATGCACCGTTAGTGTCCATTCCAGTTATCCTGAGTGGGTAACTGGATATTACATCGGTAGAGGTTATATGCCCCTTTCTTTGTCCTATCAGACATTACTAGTGGACACCCATACTGCTGCTGTATATCTCACTGCATATACACTATATTTATATGGCTACATTTATTATACCTGTCTTACCACCTTTTCGGATTAGTTATCTGTCTACAACCATTGACCTTGTATTATGACAACATTCAGCAGTCATATTTGTGATTGTGATTTTAAAGAGTGTTAATAAAATCATTTGAGTTTTATTAGTAGTTATGGCTCTAGCGTTTTCTTATAAGTATACAATATTTATTTCCTGAGCTATACTGTAGCATTGGTTTATAGACCCGCAGCAAGTTTCAGATATGGTTTACACATCAGTAGTTTCTATGTATGCTATACTACTACGCTGCTATTTTTTGTTGCTAATTATACACCGCTACGAGCAGATGCACTGCAGTATACTCTCACATCGCTGCATACACCGCTACGAGCAGATGCACTGCAGTATACTCTCACATCGCTGCATACACTGCTACGAGCAGACGCACTGCAGTATACTCTCACATCGCTGCATACACCGCTACGAGCAGACGCACTGCAGTATACTCTCACATCGCTGCATACACCGCTACGAGCAGACACACTGCAGTATACTCTCACATCACTGCATACACCGCTACGAGCAGACGCACTGCAGTATACTCTCACATCGCTGCATACACCGCTACGAGCAGACGCACTGCAGTATGCTCTCACATCGCTGCATACACCGCTACGAGCAGACGCACTGCAGTATGCTCTCACATCGCTGCATACACCGCTACGAGCAGACGCACTGCAGTATACTCTCACATCGCTGCATACACCGCTACGAGCAGATGCACTGCAATATACTCTCACATCGCTGCATACACCGCTACGAGCAGACGCACTGCAGTATACTCTCACATCGCTGCATACACCGCTACGAGCAGACGCACTGCAGTATACTCTCACATCGCTACATACACCGCTACGAGCAGTCGCACTGCAGTATACTCGCACATCGCTGCATACACCGCTACGAGCAGAAGCACTGCAGTATACTCCCACATCACTGCATACACCACTACGAGCAGACGCACTGCAGTATACTCTCTTATCGCTGCATACACCGCTACGAGCAGACGCACTGCAGTATACTCTCGCATCGCTGCATACACCACTACGAGCAGACGCACTGCAGTATACTCTCGCATCGCTGCATACACCGCTACGAGCAGACTCACTGCAGTATACTCACATCGCTGCATACACCGCTACGAGCAGACGCACTGCAGTATACTCTCACATCGCTGCATACACCGCCTTTTCAGTGCTATTATTTTATGCACCTTTAGTGTCCATTCCAGTTATCCTGAGTGGGTAACTGGATATTACATCGGTAGAGGTTATATGCCCCTTTCTTTGTCCTATCAGACATTACTAGTGGACACCCATACTGCTGCTGTATATCTCACTGCATATACACTATATTTATATGGCTACATTTATTATACCTGTCTTACCACCTTCTTTTCGGATTAGTTATCTGTCTACAACCATTGACCTTGTATTATGACAACATTCAGCAGTCATATTTGTGATTGTGATTTTAAAGAGTGTTAATAAAATCATTTGAGTTTTATTAGTAGTTATGGCTCTAGCGTTTTCTTATAAGTATACAATATTTATTTCCTGAGCTATACTGTAGCATTGGTTTATAGACCCGCAGCAAGTTTCAGATATGGTTTACACATCAGTAGTTTCTATGTATGCTATACTACTACGCTGCTATTTTTTGTTGCTAATTATACACCGCTACGAGCAGATGCACTGCAGTATACTCTCACATCGCTGCATACACCGCTACGAGCAGATGCACTGCAGTATACTCTCACATCGCTGCATACACTGCTACGAGCAGACGCACTGCAGTATACTCTCACATCGCTGCATACACCGCTACGAGCAGACGCACTGCAGTATACTCTCACATCGCTGCATACACCGCTACGAGCAGACGCACTGCAGTATACTCTCACATCGCTGCATACACCGCTACGAGCAGATGCACTGCAGTATACTCCCACATCGCTGCATACACCGCTACGAGCAGACGCACTGCAGTATACTCCCGCATCGCTGCATACACCGCTACGAGAGCAGACGCACTGCAGTATACTCGCACATCGCTGCATACACTGCTATAAGCAGACGCATTGCAGCATACTCGCACATCGCTGCATACACTGCTACGAGCAGACACACTGCAGTATACTCTCACATCGCTGCATACACCGCTACGAGCAGACGCACTGCAGTATACTCTCACATCGCTGAATACACCGCTACGAGCAGACGCACTGCAGTATACTCGCACATCGCGGAGCTCTCTGCCTCGCTCAGATCAGGGAGAGCGGCTGCGATGGTCAAGTACACCGCGCACATCACTGCAGTGTGTCTGCTCGTAGCGGCGTATTGCTGCTTGTATGAACGCACCCAAAGGGGGGATTTATCATTGGTGGGAGGAGCTTTTTCTTTATGATATGTGGGTTATTTTGCATCTTTTTTGTGTCTTTTTTGCATTGATTTGTTTGTGTGTTTTGTGCATTTTGCAGTGGATACTAATTTATCATGTGCGTTTTTTGTTTTGACGCATTTTTTTTCCCCCAAATAAGTTTTTTTTTACTGCAACAATTCACCATCAAAAAGGAGACGTAGGAAAATGTTGTACCGTGACCACCGGGGGGTGTAGGAGCCGTCCCCCAACACTGCTAAACTACAACTACTCCCATCATGGAACATGATGGCTGACGGATGGCACATCCCCCCCCAGCTGCGGGACTCTTGGAACAGCTAGGACTACTACTCCCATCATGGACAGACTCCGCCCATAATGGGAGTTATAGTATAGGGGCCGATCGCAGCAGGTCATTCTCCAGAGACACGATGCGATCCGCATTAACTGTCCAAGCTGACGGCTCTACTGCGCTCCCCGCCGGCTCCTGTATACACTGCGCTCCCCGCCCGATCATGTATACACTGCGCTCCCCGCAGGCTTCTGTATACGATGTCCACCAATCAGAGCTCCCATCTCCCGGTGGCAGGGATTATTAATTATGACAGTGTATACAGGAGCTGGCGGGGAGCGCAGTGTATACAGGAGCGGGCGGGGAGCGCAGTGTATACAGGAGCGGGCGGGGAGCGCAGTGTATACAGGAGCGGGCGGGGAGCGCAGTGTTTACAGGAGCGGGCGGGGAGCGCAGTGTATACAGGAGCGGGCGGGGAGCGCAGTGTATACAGGAGCGGGCGGGGAGCGCAGTGTATACAGGAGCGGGCGGGGAGCGCAGTGCATACAGGAGCGGGCGGGGAGCACAGTGCATACAGGAGTAATAGTCCTTACTGTCCAAAAAGTGGTCCTGAACATGTGCAAGTGCCATCCCTCAGCGGCGCGGTACTACTCCCATCTGTCCCATGCTGTGAATAGAAGTCCAAGGGCAGAGGGACACATCGAAAGGGGGTCTCACGTCTGAGACCCCCTGCAACTTTTACTGCCCTGCCCCCTATTGATGACATCATTAGGGGGCGGAACTACACAGTCCAGGCCTGACTCTGTTCACATTATGCGTTTTGCATAATGGGAACAGAGCCTTTTCTGGCAGTGTGTTCCCAAACAGGGAGGCTCCAGCTGTTGCTTAACTGCAGCCCCCCATGATGGGAGTTGTAGTTTAGCAACAATTGGAGGCTCCCTGTTTAGGAACACGTTGCACCATGTGTTCTCTCTCCAGGGGAAAGGGCAAAAACTGTACTAACCTCTATTTCTTGTTTACCATTATAGATACGTGAATGTGGAGGACTGCGACGATGACCAGCGTTTTTTTATTTCAATAAAATGGTTAACGAGGGATGTGGGGGAGTGGTTTAAAAAAATTCTTACAATGTGTTGTGTTTTTATAACTGAATTTTCAGGCTTAGTAGTGGAAGTAGTCTTGTAGACAGAATCCATTACTCAGTGTTAGCCCCAAAATCAGCTGGCGCTAACCTCCAATTATTACCCTGTACCCACCGCCACAGGGGTGGCGAGAAGAACCAGTACCAACAGGCCCGGAGCATCAAAAAATGGTGCTCCAGGGCCTAGGCGGTAACAGGTTGGCATTTTTTGTCAGGATCCGGATACTGTGAGGATGCTGGTGGTGGATCCTCTGTGTCAGTGGGGTGATGACGTGGGCCGTACCAGGGGAACAGAGTCTAAGGGGTTACTGGTATTCACCAGAGCCCGCCGCAAAGCGGGATGGACTTGCAGCGGCAGGTAACCCCCAGGTCGTTCCACGCGATAGCGACTCAACCCCAACTGACTGCTGAGACAGGCGCGGTACTAGGGATTAGGTAAGAGCAAGGTCGGACGTAGCAGAAGGTCAGGGCAGGCAGCAAGGTTTGAAGTCAGGGGCAACGGCAGAGGGTCTGGAACACTGGCTTGGGACATACAAGGAACGCTTTCACTGGCACAAGGGCAACAAGATCCGGCGATGCTGGGAAGGGGAAGTGAGGTTATATAGGCCTGGAGCAGGTGAGCTAATTACACTGATTGGGCCAGGCACCAATTAGTGGTGCACTGGCCCTTTAAATCGTAGAGAGCTGGCGCACGCGCGCCCTAGAGAGCGGAGCCGCGCGCGCCAGGACGTAACAGCCGGGGACCGGGACAGGTAAGTAGATTGGAATGCGACCCGCGAGCAAGCACGTCCCGCTATGCGGATCGCATCCCCGCCGGCAGTGTCAGTGCAGCGCTCCCGGTCAGCGAGTCTGACCGTGGCGCTGCAGAGAGGAGAACGCCGTGAGCACTCCGGGGAGGAGCAGGGACCCGGAGCGCTCGGCGTAACACTTTTTAGGCTGGGGAGGGACAGTAACAATGGTCCTCGCCCACCTTGGTAACATCTGTTGCTGCTTGGTAGGTATCTGGCTGATACTAAAAATAAGGGGAATCACACACTTTTTTTTTATAAAAAAAAAACACATAGGGTTTCCCATATTTTCAGTATCAGCCAGATACCTACTAAGCAGCAACAGATGTTACCAGGGTGGGCGAGGACCATTGTTACTGGCCCTCCCCAGCCTAAATAACGCTAACCTGTTACCAACTAGGCCCAGAAGTGCCATTTTTTGATGCTCTGGGCCTGTTGGTATCTGTTCTTCCCAGCACCCCTGTGGCGGTGGGTACTGGGGTAATAATTGGGGTGAGCACTAAGCCCCGGCTTAGTAATGGATTCTGTCTACCAGACGGCTTCCACTACTAAGCCTGAAAATTCAATTCTAGAAAACATGCACATTGAAAAAAAAAATGTATTTAAAAAAACAAAAAACTTCCCCACAGCCCTTGTTAGCCCTTTTATTGACATTTAAAAAAAAACGCTGTTCCTTGTCGCAATCCACCGAATCTGAAATGATAGAGAAAAAAAGGTTAGTACATTTTTGGTGCTCTCCCCTGGGGTGTTCCTAAACAGGGAGCCTCCAATTGCTGCCGTTTGCCTACTGTATATACAGTCATCTATAGGCAGTTGTAGTCATCAAAAGAGAGAAGCGGCACTCCAAAGTAGGTAGAAAAGTGGTGGTTTATTAACCCATCATGTGAATAGTGCTACGTTTCGGTCTTCTCAATGAGACCTTTCTCAGACCAGTGGTACAACATACATCACTTCCTTTTATATGGTGCTAATCAGTGACATCAGTACTTCTGATTTGCATAATATATGCATATAAACAAAATCACAATACATATAAATCCCCTTCCTGTCCTTGCCGGATCTTGTTGCCTTAGTGCCCTGTGAAAGCGTTTTGTGTGTTCCCAAGCCTGTGTACCCAGACCTTCTGCTGTTGCCCCTGACTACGACCCTTGCTGCCTGCCCTGACCTTCTGCTACGTCCGACCTTGCTCTTGCCTTGTACCGCGCCTATCTCAGCCGTCAGTCGGGGTTGAGTCGCTATCGGGTGGAACGACCTGGGGGTTACCTGCCGCTGCAAGTCCATCCCGCTTTGCGGCGGGCTCTGGTGAAAACCAGTAACCCCTTAGACTCCGTTCCCCTGGTACGGCCCACGCCATCACCCCACTGACACAGAGGATCCACCACCAGTATCCTCACAGTACCCGGATCCTGACAGTAGCCTCCTAGTCGTAACATTTTACTTTTGATATTAATTCCGCAGAATGAACATGAGCCACAGGAATAATTTCCTACACTCCGGGTATCTGACTGGATTTCATGGGAACTTTCTTCTGTTGGGATTTAATGTAGTCGTTAATGGTTCTGTTACGCTTATACGTAATGATTGGTTTCTGACCTGCTATGTCCGCCAGATCCACATCCCTCTCCAGCATAAACCAATTAGCATAAATAGTATTTTTAAGGGGGTATTTTTGAATGAAAACGCAGCTCTGGCAGGACTCGGGCAATTTTTCTTCTGGTGATTCCCAGATAAGAAGACTTCCCTTGGAATGGCATTAATCTTATTCCGAGCCTGAGTTATTACTATTTTTGGGTATCCCCTATTAGTTAAGTGGTCAGATAGCTCCTCAATCTGCTGATTCAACATCTCCTGGTTGTTATTGATACGTTTTATCCGTACCATTTGGCTAAATGGGATTCCATTTTTCGTTTGTACTGTATGGGAGGAGTCATAGTGTAAATATGTATTTCTTGCTCTCTCCTTTCTAAACCCTACTGTCTGGATCTTCCCATCAACTATTGAGATCTTAACATCTAAGAACTCTAAGAAGTTACCCCCGAACACCAATGTGAACATCATGTTCACGTCGTTTATGTCATTTAGGTACGTGACGAACTCCCGGAATAGGTCTGGGGTACCAGACCAAACCACCGAGACATCGTCCACGTACCTCAAAATTTATTTAATGTGATGGAGAAAGGGGTTAAGGGACGTGAAAATGTAATTCTGCTTGAATACTCTCAAAATCACAAGACATATAAATCACAATACATATAAATCACAATACATATAAATCACAATACACATAAATCACAATACACATAAATCACAATGCACATAAATCACAATACACATAAATCACAATACACATAAATCACAATACACATAAATCACAATACACATAAATCACAATACACATAAATCACAGTACACATAAATCACAATACACATAAATCACAATACACATAAATCACAATACACATAAATCACAATACACATAAATCACAATACACATAAATCACAATACACATAAATCACAATACACATAAATCACAGTACACATAAATCACAATACACATAAATCACAATACACATAAATCACAATACACATAAATCACAATACACATAAATCACAGTACACATAAATCACAATACATATAAATCACAATACATATAAATCACAATACATATAAATCACAATACACATAAATCACAATACACATAAATCACAATGCACATAAATCACAATACACATAAATCCCAATACATATAAATCACAATACATATAAATCACAATACACATAAATCCCAATACACATAAATCCCAATACATATAAATCACAATACACATAAATCACAATACATATAAATCACAATACACATAAATCCCAATACATATAAATCCCAATACACATAAATCCCAATACACATAAATCACAATACACATAAATCACACTACACATAAATCACAATGCACATAAATCACAATACACATAAATCACAATACACATAAATCACAATACACATAAATCACAATGCACATAAATCACAATACACATAAATCACAATACACATAAATCACAATGCACATAAATCACAATACACATAAATCACAATACACATAAATCACAATACACATAAATCACAATGCACATAAATCACAGTACACATAAATCACAATACACATAAATCACAATACACATAAATCACAATACACATAAATCACAATACACATAAATCACAATACACATAAATCACAATACATATAAATCACAATACATATAAATCACAATACACATAAATCACAATACACATAAATCACAATACACATAAATCACACTACACATAAATCACAATACACATAAATCACAATACACATAAATCACAATGCACATAAATCACAATACATATAAATCACAATACATATAAATCACAATACATATAAATCACAATACACATAAATCACAATACACATAAATCACAATGCACATAAATCACAATACACATAAATCCCAATACATATAAATCACAATACATATAAATCACAATACACATAAATCCCAATACACATAAATCCCAATACATATAAATCACAATACACATAAATCACAATACATATAAATCACAATACACATAAATCCCAATACATATAAATCCCAATACACATAAATCCCAATACACATAAATCACAATACACATAAATCACACTACACATAAATCACAATGCACATAAATCACAATACACATAAATCACAATACACATAAATCACAATACACATAAATCACAATGCACATAAATCACAATACACATAAATCACAATACACATAAATCACAATGCACATAAATCACAATACACATAAATCACAATACACATAAATCACAATACACATAAATCACAATACACATAAATCACAATACACATAAATCACAATACACATAAATCACAATACACATAAATCACAATACACATAAATCACAATACATATAAATCACAATACATATAAATCACAATACACATAAATCACAATACACATAAATCACAATACACATAAATCACACTACACATAAATCACAATACACATAAATCACAATACACATAAATCACAATGCACATAAATCACAATACACATAAATCACAATACACATAAATCACAATGCACATAAATCACAATACACATAAATCACAATACACATAAATCACAATACACATAAATCACAATGCACATAAATCACAGTACACATAAATCACAATACACATAAATCACAATACACATAAATCACAATACACATAAATCACAATACACATAAATCACAATACACATAAATCACAATACATATAAATCACAATACATATAAATCACAATACACATAAATCACAATACACATAAATCACAATGCACATAAATCACAATACATATAAATCACAATACATATAAATCACAATACACATAAATCACAATACACATAAATCACAATACACATAAATCACAATACATATAAATCACAATACACATAAATCACAGTACACATAAATCACAATACACATAAATCACAATACACATAAATCACAATACACATAAATCACAATACACATAAATCACAATGCACATAAATCACAATGCACATAAATCACAGTACACATAAATCACAATACACATAAATCACAATACACATAAATCACAATACACATAAATCACAATACACATAAATCACAATACACATAAATCACAATACACATAAATCACAATACACATAAATCACAGTACACATAAATCACAGTACACATAAATCACAATACACATAAATCACAATACACATAAATCACAATGCACATAAATCACAATGCACATAAATCACAATACACATAAATCACAGTACACATAAATCACAATACACATAAATCACAATACACATATATCACAATACACATAAATCACAATACACATAAATCACAATACACATAAATCACAGTACACATAAATCACAATACACATAAATCACAATACACATAAAACACAATACACATAAATCACAATACACATAAATCACAATGCACATAAATCACAATGCACATAAATCACACTACACATAAATCACAATACACATAAATCACAATACACATAAATCACAATACACATAAATCACAATACACATAAATCACAATACACATAAATCACAATACACATAAATCACAATACACATAAATCACAATACACATATATCACAATACACATAAATCACAATACACATAAATCACAATACACATAAATCACAATACACATATATCACAGTACACATAAATCACAATACACATAAATCACAATACACATAAATCACAATACACATATATCACAATACACATAAATCACAATACACATAAATCACAATACACATAAATCACAGTACACATAAATCACAATACACATAAATCACAATACACATAAAACACAATACACATAAATCACAATACACATAAATCACAATGCACATAAATCACAATGCACATAAATCACACTACACATAAATCACAATACACATAAATCACAATACACATAAATCACAATACACATAAATCACAATACACATAAATCACAATACACATAAATCACAATACACATAAATCACAATACACATAAATCACAATGCACATAAATCACAATACACATAAATCACAATACACATAAATCACAATACACATAAATCACAATGCACATAAATCACAATACACATAAATCACAATACACATAAAACACAATACACATAAATCACAATACACATAAATCACAATACACATAAATCACAATACATATAAATCACAATACACATAAAACACAATACACATAAATCACAATACATATAAATCACAATGCACATAAATCACAATACATATAAATCTATACAGTGTATCACAAAATATACAACAAAAAAGGCATCCAGTGTTATACAACATATCATGTGTCATGAATCTTCATATTCCGATCATCAGTGCTTGTGTAATATCAACCATAAAGCATAATATTTTCTATAAAGTGGGCTGTGACACAGCCAATCACCTTGGAGAGCGCAGGAGCGGAACCACTGGACACAGTCCTCGCGCTCTCGCGACGTTTGTTCAGGGTTACAGACGGCCAATCGTATGTGCACCAGTATGTGCAGGCGCATTCAGGTATAAGCGCATATGAGAAAACACTCCTCGCGCATGCGTACCTGTAATTGTGCCCGATGACTCAAGATGGATTTGCGGATATTGCGAGAACTAGCTTCCATCATGGAGCGCATGCGTTTTGTGTTCTCTTGTTTCCACAAGGCCATCTTGGATGCTGGAAACAATCAATAACTGCCCAAAACCTGCAAATGAAGGTTTGGTTGTCTCTAGAAATCTATGTCCGCGGGGATAAAGGATAAGAAATATAAGATGTAGAAGTCTATAGTAAATATGGATTTATATATATAGTAATAGATATTTTCATACATATAAAGATGAGTTAACATACATACTTACACATATATACATACACACATACATACCTACACACATATATACATACATACACACATATATACATACACACATATATACATACATACACACATATATACATACATACACACATATATACACACATACATACATACATACATACACACATATATACATACATACATACACACACATACATACATACACATATATACATATATACATACACACATATATACATACATACATACATATACACATACACACACACATACATACATACACATATATACATACATACACACATATATACATACATACATACACACATATATACATACATATACACACATACATACACACACATACATACACATATATACATACACATATATACACACACATACATACATACATACATACATACACACACATACATACACATATATACATACACATATATACATACACACATATATACATACATACATACACACATATACACATACACACACACATACATACATACATACACATATACACATACATACACACACATACATACATACATACATACATACACATATATACATACACATATATACATACATACATACACATATATACATACATACACATATATACATACACACATACATACATACACATATATACATACATACATACACATATATATACATACATACATACTCATATATACATACATATATACACACATACACATATATACATGCATACACATATATACATACATACATACACATTTATACATACACATACATACACATATATACATACATATACACATATATACATAAACACATACGTACACATATACATACATACATATATACATACATACACGTATATACATACACACACATACATACATACATACATACATACACATATATACATACACATACATACACATATATACATACACATACATACACATATATACATACATACACACATATATACATAAACACATACGTACACATATACATACATACATATATACATACATACACGTATATACATACACACACATACATACATACATACACATATATACACATATATACATACACATACATACACATATATACATATATACATACATACACATATATACATACATACATACATACACATATATACATACACACCTACACATATATACATACACATATATACATACATACATACACATATATACATACACATATACACATATATACATACATACACATATATACATACACATATATACATACATACATACACATATACACACATACATACACATATATACATACATACACATACATACATATATATACATACACACCTACACATATATACATACATACATACATACACATATATACATACATACACATACATACATATATATACATACACACCTACACATATATACATACATATATACATACATACACATATATACATACATACACATATATACATACACACCTCAACATATATACATACACATATTGTGACAGAGTGTCTGGAGAAGTAGTGGACGGGGTCTATTTGTGCCCGAGGTTCCTCACTTATGTAATTTAAAGCAACCAGGGAAATGTTCAGCAGAGGTCTATGCAGACATCTCTGCAGTTTGGGTTTGTATAAAACCTGTGTGTTTTTAGGGCCTGTGTTGCTGGAGTGGGGAGAGAAGGGTGGGCCCCACTCCATCCGGACAGTCCGGGTTTTGGGCTGTCAGGTAATCCCTCCTCAGGTGTGCTGGCCTGATATAAGGCTGAGAATTCAGACACATCTCTCTCTCAGCCTGGGAACAGGTTATCTGCATGGAGCCTGTGAGACACTACAAGTGGGATGGACGTCGCTATATTGTTTGGTGCCCGGTATTGGGCCGCACTTGGTTACTGAGGTTTCCTGTTGTTAGTTAGAGCCGGACAGGCTTAGGATTTTGTTTTTTATATTTTATGTTCTGTACCTCAACCTGTCAATAAAACTGCTGAGGTCAGTTAAACGAATCCCCTGCTGTTTGGACGGCAATTTCTACAGTGTTCCTGCAAAAACTGTGCCTGTCTACCCAGGAGACGTTATCCCCGTTACCTAATCCCTTACAATATATACACACACATATATACATACACGCATATACATACACACACACATACATACATACATACATACACACATACATACATACATATATATACCGTATTTATCGGCGTATAACACGCACTTTTTAGGCTAAAATTTTTAGCCTAAAGTCTGTGTGCGTGTTATACGCCGATACACCCCCAGGAAAGGCAGGGGGAGAGAGGCCGTCGCTGCCCGCTTCTCTCCCCCTGCCTTCCCCGGGGTCTAGAGCGCTGCTGCCCTCCTTTCTCTCCCCCTGGCTATCGGCGCTGCTGCCCATTCTGTCCCCCTGACTATCGGTACCGGCGCCCCATTGCTGGCGCCGATAGCCAGGGGGAGAGAAGCGGCGCCGACAGCCAGGAGGAGAGAAGGGGCAGTGACACCCATTGCCGGCGCCGCTGCCCCGTTGCCTCCCCCCATCCCCAGTGGCATAATTACCTGAGTCGGGTCCGCGCTGCTGCAGGCCTCCGGCGTGCGTCCCCTTCATCATTGCTATGGGCTGCACGGCGCGGTGCATGACG